>NW_015971543.1:1334807-1374662 GCF_000182565.1 Spizellomyces punctatus DAOM BR117
GGGATAAAAAGACGATTCAACCGGGTGCGTTTAAACCACTGGAAAGGGAGTTGGTGTTTGATATTGATATGACGGATTATGATGAGATTCGGACGTGTTGTAGGTGGGTTTATCTCTTTGGATTGTTTTATGTGTTTGGTTTTGTATGTTCAATTTTGAATATCCGTTTATAGTGGTGGGGATGTGTGTAGGGTGTGTTGGGATTTCATGACGGTTGCGATTAAAGTTGTGCATAAGACATTGACGGGTACGTTTTTTGCAACATGTTTGAGGTTGTGGTTTAACTCTCTATAATCTGATGTTATATTGTTGTAGATGATTTTGGGTTTAAGAACTTGTTGTGGGTGTACAGTGGACGACGGGGTGTACATTGTTGGGTATGTGATGAACGGGCCCGAAAAATGCCATCAGAGGGACGACGAGCTATTGTGAGTTTTCTGGAAGTGATCAAGGTGTGTGTGCTGTTGTGCATTGCTTTGTTTTTGAGGTATTTTTTGGTGTTTATTGGATTCGTTTGATAACATTTGTAGGGAGGTGAAAACGCTGGACGTAAAACCAATTTACCCAAATCCTTGCATCCTTCTTTACGGTCCGTTCCCCATCTCGCTGTGTTCGTTTGGAATACATGCCTTTAACGTTATTTCACTTTTAGACGCGCGTACGAGGTCCTTGTCCCCCATTTCCGCAAAACCGTCGTAGAAGGCATGCAAGTCCTCTCGGTACGCGACCATTGGACCAAACTCCTTGCCCTTGTTCCTGATGAAGGTACGATACACTTCCAATTCAAACCTTGTAAAAAAATATTCATTTGTATGATATTTTTAGATGTACGAAAGCGGTTGGATCAGCAGTGGAGTACCCGTGAACGATCCAATGAATCGAGATGGGAAGATTTGGTATCTGAATTGAATTCCAAAAAGGTATGTGGTGCTTTTTTTGAAGGTTGTCATAGTGGTTTATTTATCAACCTTTGTAGAAATCGTTGTATAATGTGGAACGTGATATTATTTTCCAATACACGTATCCGCGTTTGGACTCGAATGTATCGATTGGGTTGAACCATTTGTTGAAAGCTCCTTTTTGTGTGCATCCTAAAACGGGTAAGAAAATACCTACAGGTTCTTGTACCTTTTGTATTTACAACTTTTTTTTTTAATTGTAGGTAAAGTGTGTGTCCCAATGGACCCGGACCGATGTGAAGAGTTTGATCCAATGGATGTACCTACTTTGGAAAGTGTACTCAATGATGAAGGGACTAGTAAACGGATTGGTGTTGAGAGGTTTTGTAAAGTCTTTTTGAGGGGGGTTGGTGAGGAGGTTCGGAGGGGGTTGAAGGAGAGGAATATATTAGAGTTTTGAAATGAATATGCGGGAATTTAATTATGTGAATGTTGTTTTTATGGGTTTTTATGTGGCAGATTACACACTTTCAAATGTGAGAAGACGAACGACCACCAACTACCAACTTGTTTCCTAGTTCTACTCGACCAGTACATCCACTCGACAACATGGTCAAAGTACCACTCTCTAAATCATGGTCGCTCGAGCATCCGGAGCGTCTCAATTATATTATTGCAAATGATGACAGCTACTCACAGGAGACGTATCCTCACGTAGCAGGCCTCACTCTTACGCGCCTTCGAAGCAATATTCAAAGGACCATTATGAATCGGTTGCGTGCCAACAATGTTGACACTTCACAAATGTCCGCGGCATCCTTTGGATTTTTGACAGCTGGGGTGACAGAAACGGCAGAGACTCTGGACACCATTATGGAGCTTCTCAACAACCATATGGAAGTTACCGATGAGGATATGATTGAAGCGCTGCAGCTGCGGGAATCGACTATTGAAGATGTTGGCTCAGCAATGGCGGATATAGATGGATACGGGCGCGAAAGGTTCTATGTATGGAGTTGGCCGATACTCGTTGAAGATTTATACCGCCTGATTGAAGACTGGGAAGAGGACGAATTGAATCCCGAGGAGGTTTATCACTGGTTGAGTCCGTTTCTACTGTTGCCCGAGGAACAACGAGGCAAGACATGTTATATCCGGTATGTTGGCAAGTCTGAATATCCCAGCGTTCCGTACAAGCGGTTTGTCACCGATTCAAAGCAACGAGAGGGTGGACTGCTTTGCCGCTTTACGACGATACTTGAGAGGAAGTTTCCGGATAGCTGTACCGCCGGCCGTACTTTTGAATTTACGAAAGCTACCCTCGAGGCCTTTGCTGCCCCGCGCTTGCGTGATGACCGGGAAAGATTTATTATTGGATTCTTTGGAAGCGACAGTCTGCTCAATCAACAACTGGGAGGCTATTATGGCACGTACACGCCCAGTAGCGAGGACCATACCCTGTTCACGTCACTTGAGACGTGAACCGATTCATAATGGTAGTTTGAATATTGCTTCGAAGGCGCGTAAGAGTGAGGCCTGCTACGTGAGGATACGTCTCCTGTGAGTAGCTGTCATCATTTGCAATAATATAATTGAGACGCTCTGGATGCTCGAGCGACCACGATTTAGTCAGTGGTACTTTGACCATGACTGTCGAGTGGATGGAGTGGTCGGGGGGTTATAGGAAACAAGTTGGTAGTTGGTGGTCGTTCGTCTTCTCACGTTTGCGTAATCTGATGTGCGTGAGACTCGGCGCACACATGCTGCCGATAGGGTGGCTTACTTTTGAAGCCCTTGATTCGTTCTATCGATCCGGCGAGTCACAGAGTCGCACGTTGTCGTGATTCAGGAGGTCCCTACAAGAATTTTAAGTAAAGTTATTACCGGCACCTAGTGTAGCAACTTCTTGGGTTCCAGGATTCGCCTTGCGCCTTGCAACACCTGGTTACTATAACAGTGCGTTTGTAGGACCCGATTTTTCAGAGCTGTTGTATATTGGTTACTATAATCTCGATTGGATACTTGTCAGGTTACTCCCGGGTACAAAATCGGATACAGATTATTCTACCTTAATCCTCGCCTTTTTATGCTCCATCGCTTCCCCTCCTTTTCCATGGCTCCCGATTCCCCGCCATAATGTATCACTAAATAAAACATTACTCAGCCGCCGCTTGCCGTCCTTCATTTTTTGTCTCTTTCATCTCGTCAAACAATCGGTGAGTTTCTTCCGATGCTCCTGCTCCTTGATCTCGTTCGAACTGTCAAGTTTCGCCGACGCGCGCGCCCAGCTGATTACCTCACACTCAGATAATCGCTGCTCCAGTCACGTGCGTTTGCCTGCGCTCTGAGTCACGCGTTCAATGTCCTAGTCCAGTGACCATATCTCTAATCTTACAATACAATAGAATACTCGATGTGACCTGAAAAACACATGACCGCGCACGTGACCGTGATGCGTGTTAAGAGTCGGCACCAGTTTCTTACTTTCTTTTAACAATGCATTCAACAAAAACAAAGACTAACTTGAATTATATAAGATATACTTACCTGAGTGGGTGAGAGATGTGCCACGACAAGCAAGTTATGCACAGTAATGCAATCATGCATTTATGTACTCGGCATGCGTGAAGGACTGAATTATATGTAATATAATTTACGATATGGTGCACCCAAAGATGTTCTACGGGATAAATGCATAATATAAATATAGAGAAGCGCTTCCATATGACATAAGTATCACTACGATATATTTTCTGTATTTTATGGCCTTCTGTCAAGTGCGTTGCGCGCACGCCTTTCCACTAGTCCGTGTATGTACAGTAATTGATGCGCGAGTCACGTGGACGCATCTCTTCACATATCGCTTTACCCGCAGTGTCTTGCACTTGTAGCTTCCTTCGAATCAACCTCATACATTGTATCTTCCTAATGACATTTCCTGAGCTTGCGCGCTCAGCGCACGACAACGTACGCTATCTTCAGGACTCGAAATTCATTAAGGAGAAACGGACACATCTGTCAAACACCTGCCCTCTTGGCTACAATCTTCCCACCCCCAACCAAGGGCCATGATGCCTTTCATCATCCACCAAGGCAAGTGATGCTGGATGCATTCACTTTCCCTATCCGCGAGAATGATGCAATTTGGTTACTATACAAGTGGCTGGAGCACGACTATCCAACCGGTGGTACATTCAATACAACAAAACCAGAGCAGTTGCCTGATCTTGCACAGGACGCATTGCTTGTGCGGTTCCCTGCATTCTTGAGGCCTTATTCAAGATTCCCTTATTATCGTTTGTGGATGTCATGGTTGGAGAACTTTGGAAGGTTCGGAAAAAACATTTATGTAAACCTCAGATTCCTCAGAGATTGTGCCGAAAAGTCTGCCAAAAAGTACGACCAGAGTCGGGTACAGCAACGTTACAGAATCTTCACATTTGGGCCCCCCAAGTAGTATAGTATACGAGCGCTTTGGCTTTTGTTAAGGGTTGATCTTTGCGTGGCGTTCTTGGGCCATCGCCTGATCAGAAAGAATCAGTCAAATCAGTTGCAGTGATGCAGTAGTCTTTAGCATAGGAATTTAGCCAAGAATCCTGTATATAAAGAATGTATTCAACAGAGCAAACCAATTTCCATACGTTATCACAATACCATTCTCCCACAGCGCGTGGTCGTCTCCGTGGTCGTCTGCGTGGTTTGCCAGCGTGATTGTCTGCGGAAGACTGACAGAGCTGTATGGGCAGCCACCTTATGGCCCGGCTATGGCCGGCCGTAGGGTTAGGATCTAGCTGGCGATGAGAATTCCAGCTGGTTTTAAATTGGCTGCGAAATGCATATTTCAGCCAAGTCCCAATCGATTATAAGACTCAGGTCCGGACCTACGGGTTGCCACCAAGTATAACTCTTATACATCTGTACATCATCAAGAGCTGGCGGCCCCCATAGCACAGTGGTAGTGCGTCAGTCTTGTAAACTGAAGGTCCCAGGTTCGAACCCTGGTGCGGGCATCAATAATTGGTAGTTGTTTCATTTTGTTTCATTTTCATCCCTGAATCCCCCCCTTCATTCTCTCATCCTCCTCCCCCTACAACTCCTATCGACCTAATCACCGGACAAGCTGAGCACTGGTTGGATTCCAACTATACTTGCATAGGAAATAAATAATAATAAACTGCATTTTCTGGTTTTATCAGGTCTTCTGTCAAGTGTGTTGCATGTATGCGTTCACACTAGTTAACATATATGGCCCGGCCCGTCTTCAATCTGCCCACCCACTTGCTCGTATGTATGCATTCGAATCGCTCGTCTGGTGAATACGTCGATACCAGTAGTACTCCTTCATTCTCTCATCCTCCTTCCCCCACCCTATATCCCCCCACTCAAATCCATAAATCTTAGAGCATCTCCATCATTTTATGGCACACAATTTTGATGTCCGAGGCTTAAATTTCATTCTTACGGGTGGAGCTTAGAGACATTAAAACCTCCCCAGGGACATCATTTCCCTGCGCCACTCCACATATTTGATGTCCAAACGCAAAGAACAAAGCTTGAATTATATAGGTATATTTACCTGAGTGAGTGAGATGTGCTACGACAAGCAAGTGAGGCATAGTAATGCATCTATGTACACGGAATGTGGGAAGACTGGATAGTGTAATTATTTATGGAAGATATGGTGCAATCAAAGACATTTTTTACGGGGGAACTGCATAATGTAGAATATAGAGAACTGCTTCCATAGGATAAAATAGCCATTAGCTGCATCTGCCGCACGCCTTTCTACTAGTAATCCTATAATGTGTATGGGTGGTTGAAACGCGCCGAGTGATAAAAAATTTAACTATAAAGCGGCTTGATCCCCCTACATTCCTTAAAACAGCGGCCCAAACCCTCTAACGCCACATCTATCATTATACCAGAAAGAGAAGAATAAAATGAAACATGATAAAATTTGTGTTCATGGGTGCACTAGTACTAAGTGTTTCATACAACATTCCCATATTCTCTCTCCCCAAAATGTGAGACAAGACAAGAAAGAAAAAGCGGCCAGTGTTCCCTGCTTTCTCTTGGTGTTGGTGTGTGTGTGTGTGTGGGAATATTCATACCTCATTGGCAAGAAGAAGGAAGGCGCTTTTGCACTTGGCCGTGCGTTTATTATAGAACAGTAGGGTTAGAACAAAAAGGACGTTTGTGTGTATTTGAAAAGGTGAGTTTATTCTGTGGTCGTCTTCCTTCTTTCCCACACACACACACGCTCATCTCTTTTCATCTCGTTTAGAGGGGAATTCAGAAATGTCTTACAACCAACCACCTCCACCACGCTATGCTCGCCCACCTCCTTCTTCAGCTGGTTCTTCAGTTTCTTCTTCTTCTTATTCACAACAACAACAACAACAGAGATCCTATACCCAAACATCAACTCCTTCTCCTACGCAGTATTCAAGGCCTTTTACTCCTCCCATGCAGCAACCACGCTATGGGCCGCCTTCTCCAATGCATCCATTGAATCATGCGGTGGATATGCCCATGCCTTTTCAGGGTGAGTATAGCGATTGTGTGAGCGTTTGTAACAAGCGAGTAGTGAGGGAGGGAATCAGTTGGAGTGCGCAGACGCGTTATGTCTTGACATTGGGAAACTCGCGGATGGGATACGCAGACGCGTTTTTCAAATTATGTGCGGTGGACGGTTACGCTTTCGTATTGGGAAGAGAGCGCCTCACTTTTGCCAATCTCGCCTTTGTATGCAAAAAGTGCTAACCCTACTCTGGTAGGCCCCCCACCGGGCGGATACTCTGCTCCTTCGGTCAACAACGCCTACGCAAGCCGCAAGCGCACTGTCCGCAAAATCCCCTTGACACCTCAAGGAAACCTTGTCATTGACATACCCGTCCCCGACCGCGTACTCTCAAACGCAAAACTCCGCACGGGGGAAGAATTCACTCATATGCGCTACACAGCGGTCACGTGTCCCGCAGACGACTTTACAACCCGCGGGTACTCGCTCCGTCAACAAGAGTATAACCGCCACACGGAAATCTTTATCGTCGTCACAATGTACAATGAAGACGACTTTTTGTTTTGCAAATCCATGACGGCCATCATGAAAAACATTGCTCATCTGTGTACGCGCTCTCGCTCCAAAACATGGGGAAACGATGGCTGGAAGAAAGTCGTTGTGTGTATCGTCTCGGATGGACGTACCAAAGTGAATCCTCGGGTTTTGGATGTCTTGGGTTTGATGGGCGTCTTTCAGGATGGGATCATGAAAGATCATGTCAATGAGAAACCCGTGACTGCCCACTTGTTTGAATACACAACGCAGGTGGCCGTTGATACAGAGTTGAAATTGAAGGGTCCTGAAAAGGGATTTGTTCCCGTGCAGATTCTGTTTTGTCTCAAGGAAAAGAATGCCAAAAAGGTGAGTTTGCGTTAGGATCCGGCTTAGGGTTGGTAGGGTTTGGGTAGGATCGTTAGGTTCAGGTTCGCCTTCGGGATAGGGCTCAGTTTAGGATTTTCGCGGTCTGGGTTAGGATCTTTACGGTTCGCATTCGCGTGCGGTTTAAGGCTTGTGTTCGTCTTCGTGTTCGCGTTCTCGTTCGCGTCGTGTTCAGCTTAAGGTGTTGGTGTTCGCGTTCGGGTTTGGCGTGGAGCCATGCCTCGCCTTCGCTCATTATGGACCTGGAGAGCAAAATTGAGCTATGGCGAATGGATGGCACACGAGGAGGGATCGCACTGTTATTGTCGTTGTGGGTGGGAGGTTGCCACTGTGCAACTCACTGCTGTTCGTTGCACAGACTCACTAACGTGTGTTTGCATATCGTTCCCTAGATCAACTCACACCGTTGGTTCTTTAATGCGTTTGGCCCGCTTCTCCGCCCCAATGTCTGCATGCTCATTGACGTGGGTACCAAGCCCCAAGACACGGCCCTCTACCACTTGTGGAAAGCCTTTGACCGTGACCCCTCCATCGGAGGTGCTTGTGGAGAAATCTATGCCGAACTTGGCACAGGCTGCAGCAAGCTTATCAACCCCCTCGTCGCCGCACAAAATTTCGAATACAAAATGTCCAATATTCTGGACAAGCCCCTTGAATCTGTCTTTGGTTACATTTCGGTTCTTCCTGGTGCCTTTTCTGCGTATCGCTATGTCGCATTGCAAGGCAAACCCTTGTCGCAGTACTTTAAAGGCGAGACCATGCATGGCGGTGCCGACATTTTTGCTGCAAACATGTACCTCGCCGAAGACCGTATCCTCTGTTTTGAACTCGTCACGAAACGGAGTCAAGCTTGGTTACTCAAATATGTGAAATCCGCCAAAGCCGAAACAGACGTCCCGGACTCTGTGCCTGAATTTATTTCGCAACGTCGGCGGTGGTTGAATGGATCGTTTTTTGCCGGTGTGCATGCCTTGACGCATTGGTACTACCTTTGGAGGAGTGGACATGGGATTTTCCGGAAATTGTTGTTGATGCTCGAGTTTTCGTACAATTTCATCATGTTGATTTTCAATTGGTTTGGACTGGTGAGTTGCCTCAGCCTTTAGCTTTTGCTTATCCAGTGTTGGTTATTAATGGTTCGCGCCTTTTATAGTCCTTTTTCTATCTTACCTTTTACTTTTTGGCCAACGCCCGCATCCCTGGCAGCCCCGGCACCGATGGCCAGTCTGACCCGTTTGACCCCTACGGCTTTTACGTCTTTCAAGTCCTCCGCCAAGTCTATCTCATGGCCCTCATCATCTGCTTCATTTCTTCCATGGGAAATCGCCCGCAAGGTTCCAAATACATTTACATCTCCTGCATGTTCCTCTTTGCGATCATTATGGGCATCATGCTCTTTTATTGTGGATGGAACGTGTACCTCACGATTCCTAAATCGAGTCAAGAGTGGAGTAACCTGGGTACGATTATTCAGCAGCGGCCTGCGTTGCGGGATATTGTCATTTCTTTGGCGAGTACCTACGGACTCTATGTCATATCGTCGTTGCTGTATATGGAGCCCTGGCATATGATTACGAGTTTTATTCAGTACTTGTTTTTGATGCCGAGCTTTTTGAATATTTTGATGATTTACGCATGTAAGTTTTTTTCGTTGGCGTTTTGTTTCTCCCTCGCTCTCGTCTTGAGTCCTTGTTTCTAAAACTCTTGATCTATAGTCTCCAACCTCCACGACGTCTCATGGGGAACAAAAGGTGACAACGGAAACGCAACCGATCTAGGCCAAGTAACCTCCTCAAAAACCAAAGACGGCACGCAAATCGTCTCTGTGGAAATTCCAACAGACCGAACAGACATCAACGCCAATTACGACAAATTCCTCGCATCCCTCCGTCAGCCCCGACCAACCGAATCCACCAAACGGGACGCCAAAACCAAACAAGAAGATTATTTCCGACAATTCCGTACCCGGGTTTTACTTTGGTGGATGTTTACGAATGCGGCTGTTGTTGTTGTGCTTACCAATGATGCGTTGCGGGATTCAATGTTTACAAAATTGGGGGTTGATGGGAATGGGGGGCAGTTCAATCCCTTCTTGAAGGTGAGTTTGGCTTTCATGTCTTGCCTTCATGTTTTCTTTTTTTTTTCTAACTTTTTATCTTTAGTTTACGTTTTACTCCGTACTCGGTATCTCAGCCATTCGATTCGTCGGATGTGTCGCATACCTAATCCAACGCATGATCTGTGGATAAAACTCGATCCTTTCTCTCTCTGTGTGTTTTGTTGTTTTTGTATCTTTTTTTTTGCGCGTAGAGCGGTTTTAGGCTATTTCAATAGGGTGCAATTGTCTATGGGTGTGGGGCGGGTCCCCTCCATCTTATTGATTGTGGGGTTGGGTGTGTGGGTGGGATACAGTATATAGAAAGTGGATATAGATGTGGTTTGTACTATTTTTTTTTTTTTTGTGTGTTTCGTTTTTTGCATATGTTTAGGTACTTTTTTGTTTTTGAATCCGTGTCCCGTTATTTGCTTTTTGTTGGTTTTTTTTGAAGGTTGGGATGGATGTGAACTCCCCTGCATGACCATGTTGACAACACGTCCATTCAAAGTCGTACCAAGCTCGTTTATGATACTCGCATCTCACTATACATCAAAACAATCTCCAAAAAAACCGTGCACCTGATGTGCATGAGACTCGGCGCACACAAGCTGCTTACTTTTGAAGCCTTGATTCATTCTATCGATCCGCCGAGTCGCACGTACGCTATCTTCAGGACTCGAAATTCATTAAGGAGAAACGGACACATCTGTCAAACACCTGCCCTCTTGGCTACAATCTTCCCACCCCCAACCAAGGGCCGTGATGCCTTTCGTCATCCACCAAGGCAAGCGATGCTGGATGCATTCACTTTCCCTATCCGCGAGAATGATGCCATTTTGGTTACTATACAAGTGGCTGGAGCACGACTATCCAACTGGTGGTACATTCAATACAACAAAACCAGAGCGGTTGCCTGATCTTGCGCAGGACGCATTGCTTGTGCGGTTCCCCGCATTCTTGAGGCCTTATTCAAGATTCCCTTATTATCTTTTGTGGATGTCATGGTTGGAGAACTTTGGAAGGTTCGGAAAAAACATTTATGTAAACATCAGATTCCTCAGAGATTGTGCCGAAAAGTCTGCCAAAAAGTACGACCAGAGTGGGGTACAGCAACGTTACAGAATCTTCACATTTGGGCCCCCAAGTAATCATCGCATCAAGACGTTCTTAGCATATTTCGTGCAACCCATATGGAATCTGGGCCATCGCCTGATCAGAAAGAATCAGTACCGCCACCTTCAAATCAGTTGCAGTGATGCAGTAGTCTTTAGCATAGGAATTTAGCCAAGAATCCTGTATATACAACTCGAGTCGAAGTTTTTATCGATCAGACAGGGCAGAAACAGAGCAGTGGTTTGAATTTGATGTATTTAAATGACGAATATGTGGTATTCCACCCCTTTGCTGCGTGCCGATGACAAAATCCGGGTGTTCCAAGCAGTTTCTTCTATTGCGGTTGTTGTGGTTGCATTCTTTAACTCGCCATTTTATAGCTGTAAAGAATGTATTCAACAGAGCAAGTCGCGGCAGAAGCCATAGCGACACTAAATCCCCACAACTAGCTTCTCAACTCTAACCCTAGGTTTACAGGAACCAAACAGAGTACGTCAACCGCTTGATCACCCGCACGGAAGCCTCTAAATCCTGCTCGGTTCACCTTAACCGAATCCCTTGCCTCTCGCCCACTTTATCGCTACCGAAACCCCAAAAGAGGATTCAAAGACTGCATTTCCCAGCACGGCAACCCAATCTACCTGCTCGGGAACATCCATAATCAGTCTTAAAATCCGTTACACTAGGTTGGAGACCAGTCAAACTGAACTCTGGTGAAAACTCTGAATTTCTGGTCAAAAGACCAGTAATGTCAATAGTCTCACGAAGCTTTGTCAAAAGACTTTGTTTGGAGCTCAAAAAGATTGAACTCTGGTGAAAAATTTGACCTTCTGGTCAATATGCCAGTAAAGTCTTTAGTTTTTCAACTCTTTAGTTAAAAATCTGAATAACTCAAAAGTCGATGTGAACCTTTGAGTTTCTTAACCAAAAGACCAGTGTAGTTCTCAAATATGAACATTTCTGGTCAAAAGACTAGAAAACCTCTTAGTTTCAAAACTCTCTAGTCAAAAGACTAATAAATCCCACAGTTGGTGCGCTGTTTCCTTAGCAAAACTAAGGGACAACAGCAAATATTCAAATGTCAAAATCACTTGGTAAGTTCTTAATAATCCTTTGGATTGTGTGTCAAAGTTTTGTATTTTGCACCGGTGAAGACTTGTCCCCACCCATGATAGGAAACATGGGATTTTCGCACCCCAGTAACTGTGGCAATCCAAATGTCTCTTTCACAGGTGTTTGGAACATGACCACCAAAATTCACAGAACAATAGTTTTGCTACATAGACAGTAGTTCTGCTATCTCCAATCAATTTGCGCCAACAAACTAGCTAAACTAACCAAGACAATGACCTTCCCCCATGATTTTACATCAAGAGACTAGCTAAACTAACTAAAACCATAGTTTCTTGTTCTTTGTTATACAGATGTGTCTGTTTCTCCTTAATGAATTTCGAGTCCTGAAGATAGCGTAGGTGCGACTCTTATATGTGAATCGCCATGCATGCACTCTGTGCAATTCTCTCATGTCCCGGTTTCACACTTGTACGCTGCATACATTCCTTATTCCCTTGCATCCGGTGTCCGGCTTCCATCAAGCTTAGATCCATAGAACATACAAGAAAACGATGCACGAATCGACAGACAGATATATTCAACAAGACCCCAACGTATGCCTAGAAGTATACAAAAAGTAAAGCACTATGTACACACATAATCGATCACAGGGCTTTGAAAGAGTTGGAACTTTCCGTTGTCAAGGTAAACATGATGGAAGAACCCGCTGGCACAAAGGCAGAAACAAAGGTAGAGGAAAAAATTCGTGTAGAAAAGTCTGCTAAACTGAAGAAGAAAAGAAGAGATCAAAAGCGAAAGCGAAAGCCAAGTCCAGAACGCGGAACACTGGGTGGTCTGGTACGGACATTGCTGTAGGACTGGGTATGGCGTCAAGAAACACAATCATTTGTGGAAATAATCTTGTCAACGTATACTTTCTAGCACGTCTGTCAAGTCTGTGATATGTTTGAAAGGTAATCCACGTGCCCACGCGTATACGACCTCCACCAGTCCAAATTTCAGACCCGCCATCACATCTTCCAAGCACACATCTAGTCCGCAATTATGTTGCACTTTTGCGACTCGGGTGCCAATTTCAATGATGGCTTCGTTTTTGGTAAGTCGATACGTGTAAAACTAACAGCTCTCTGTACTGCATTATTATTGATAGATTTGTTGAGGGACACGCTTTGGCACATTTTCACACGACGAAACATCCATGTGCGACTGACTTGGACTCTACGGGATGCTATTGGTAGAAACATCTGATATCCCAAACGTTGGTCCGGGCAAGGCCTTTTGCAACTCGACTAATTGCTGTTGCAAAAGTTGGGGATCAATTCCAGGAACGGGCCACTGCATCACACATCTTGGATCTCTTGGATGTACTTGTGAAGTTTTCGCATGCTTACTGGCTTCATGGTGTTGACAGTGATTTGAGTACTCTGCAACCTTGCGTATGAGAATCGAAATGAGGTTACCTTTGTCAAAAACAGATCCGCACCAGCCGCCAAAGCAGCCAGACTATGACACCCGCCTCTGCGACCTAAAAATCCTCATTCAATCCCTCCCCCTCCCAAACTACACCACCCTCGAATACTCATTCTCTGGGTTATTTAATAACTGAACGTTTAGCAGAGGGGGCGCCTGTATAGCAGAGGGGGCCTGTATAGCGGAGGGGGAGCCTGTATAGCAGAGGGGGCGCCTGTATAGCAGAGGGGGCGCCTGTATAGCAGAGGGGGCGCCTGTATAGCAGAGGGGGCGCCTGTATAGCAAAGTGGTTAATGCGTCAGTCTTGTAAACTGAAGGTCCCAGGTTCGAATCCTGGTGCGGGCACTACGTTATTGACATGGAGATTTTTTTGTTTTGCCCGTTGCACAAGTCTGCAGCACATAGAGCGGCACACCATTCTCCATCACTCACTCTTCGTCCATCGCGAATCTGTTGCAAAATGTCCGACGATAGTTGAAGAGCCCACCGCACTGTGGTTCGCTCAAGGTCGCAGCTGTCAATTTTATCTGGAGGCAGAGCGGGTGAGCGAGGAGAATAGGATGGCGTGTAGTAATTGGAATCTGTCGAGACAGAATCCATTACTATTGGCGGCGAGTCACACATGGGGGAGCAGCTGTAAACCAAGGGTAAAAATAATGGAAATGATGCAAACGCCAGCACGAACGATTGGTTGAATTTCTTCACTTTGACATTCAGAGCACTGGGCAGAAAGCACATTGCGCATTGCCGCAATTCTCTCATGTCCTGGTTTCCTACTTGTACGCTGGAAACATTCCTCATTCGTGGCATCTCCTGTCTCACTTCCACCAAGCTTAGATCCATACAAATAAACGATTCACGAATCGACAGACAGATATATTCAACCAAGGCCCCAACGTATGCCTAGAAGTATACAAAAAGTAAAGCACTACGTACACACAAAATCGGCAACCGGAAGGAAAAAAAAACAATGTCCCGAAAAATACAGGGTCATATGTAACATCCTACGCAAATGGGAATAGGAAAGCAAGGTCGGGGTCAAGTCTTGTCGTTGTCGGCTTTCGTATCTGGGTATTCTGGGGCCTGTCCCAAGAGAAATTACACCAATAGATACAGGTAATTTTTTTAACCCTTCCCAATCGTCATGGTTTGAATGCACCGTCTTTTACACTCCAGCGTGCAAACAACCGCGAACAAGCCTTATCATAAATACGATGATCTCCGCAACAGGAAATCACACATTGTAATGCTCGCCATGTCACACATTTAACAATATTGGTCCAACGGTGTGCTCTTGGGTTGAATGGGACTGTTCCTCTCGCAAGTCGGCGTGTTTAACTGTGCAACTGCTGCACGATGCCTCATTGTTTCAAAGGAATACCACGAAATGGCCTTCTTGGCCTTTCTTTGTTGCATTATCTCAATTTGCCAATACTATTGGCCGCGATTTCAACAACTCCGTGAATATGCGCTGGAGTGTAAAAGACCGGGCATTTAAACCAGGAGGATTGGGATGGGTCGCAACGCAAAAAAATTTCCATCTATATCGCACCAGGAGTTGAACCTGGGACCTTCAGCCCGGATAAAGATAACTACTACCAGCCCTAATACATGTGCGATAAACCATGCTCGTTGTTTTTGTCAGTATGTTAGCTAGTGAGGGTATATTCCTATAGGGAATGTATTAATGATAGAGAATAGGGTTAGGGTTAGGAGGACAGAGTTTTTGGTACTAGATGTACAGATGGTGGTGCAGATGACGAGCAGCCTGCCTAGTCTATTGGCAATAAAAAGCGTCACATGCAATACACCAGATTGCAGCAATCGTGACGAAAATCAGCCCGCATAAAGATAACTACTATCAGCCTTAATACATGCGCGATAAACCATGCTCGTTGTTTTCGTCAGTAGAACAGAGTTTTTGGTACTAAATCCTTTCTTCTTGTTTGGTTTCTTGAGAGTTGAGGGTACCGAAGAAGAGGTCAGCGGGAAGAGGGCTGGGAAACGCGTTTCTCGTAGGAGAGCAGCAAGCAAGCAAGCAAAGCAGTGAAAGGGGGGGGGGGGGGGGGCCGGGGGGGGGCGGTTTTTTTTTGTTTAAACTAAGCGAAATGAAAAATGATTGATGCGAAATGGCCGTTAGTGGACCCGGCTCTTTTGTTTATCTTCCTAATGACAATGTCATAAAAAATCTAGTTAATTGGTTGCAAGGCTCATGGTATATATTGACGTTTGTATTTACCTGCACGCTATGTAGAAACTGAGTGCGTCTATCAATAAATCTAGTTAATTCAATTGGCGGCAAGGTATGGTATATATTGACGTTTGTATTTACCTGCACGCTATGTAGAAACTGAGTGCGTCTACCAATAAATCTAGTTAATTGAATTGGTTGCAAGGGTATGGTATATATTGACGTTTGTACTTGTATTTACCAGCACACTAGTGTAGAGGTGACAGAAACTGGCACTAGCTACTACACCAGGGAATAAACCAGCGACAACTGGTTGCTAAGCTACTACTAGGCAATTATACACGCAATACGTAACGGTTGGTTCTAAGCGGATAATTGTCCACCACCACACGCGGTCCCTACTAGGCCTTGATCTGGAACTCTTGATGGCATTGAAGCCAGAGTCTTTGCAACATTGGGGAGACTCGCAAGCTGGAGGATGTTCAGTGACAAGGCTTGGAGACTAAAATAAATTCCATGTCAGCGACAGAATAACATGAAAAGAGATGATGCCATTGGTACATACCAACCAAGCTCAACTAATGTGGCAGCATAATAACAGCTTTGTTGGTTCCGAGGCTGCGCTGGTTCCAGTTGGTTGTAATCGGGTGGGCGAGGTCCTCGGCACCACCACATCTGCATTCTCATGATTCGACCGACAGTCGTGATGAGAAGAGTTGCACAGATGCTTGCGAGTCGAGGATGGGTAAAGAGGAAAGGGGAAAGAGACAGAAGGTCCCCTTTTATAGACCTTTGGCATGCGCCTCACCGCAGTTTAAAAAAAAAAACATTACATGCATGCCACACCGTTTTGAGCGATAGATGGGGTGCTGATTATTCGATATGATTAACCAGAATAATCCAGATAATAACGGGTCCTAGTGCCATTTCCATCACCAGCACACTATGTAGGAGGTCATCCTCAATCGGAAATGCTGCTGACTCATATTCAACGTAAGCTTTCTCACGTAATCAGGTCTAACGAACACTTGTTAAATCGTGAGATTTACGGTTTTCTATCTATTTTCCTCTGCGACTTGGAGGCGCCCTTTGCTGGCTTCTCTTTCGAAACTAGCCAGACAGCAAGGAGACCCTATCGGTGGAGGTGCTCCATGTTACGTCTTTGGATTTGGTGAGTTGGCGTGTTTGTGTGCATACTCTTTTTGGATCGATGGATATCAGCGCAGAAAATAAAAGTACGATACTTTTGGCGTCTCAATGACTAAAGGATGATATATCTCATCGAATTGAGACGTAGAATTAATCGTCAGTTATATGACCGTTCTCACATTTTGACATTTTATGGGTGCATATTGACCCCTTCAGAGCCATTCTTTCGCGCATCCAGGTTGGCAAAGAACAGATTTTCGCCAACATGTTCATCGACCGAGCTGCGCAGCTTGGGCTACTTCAGCATGACCCCGGTAAGTAAGATCTATTGTTCAAGATACTGGTAATTTACGCTCATCTATATGAACCTGACAGAATCAAGTATCCTCACTGGATTCCCATTGGGAGTTAAAAAGAAGCTTATCCATGAGGTCACACAATGCCTCCTACCCAACTCTCCCCTACTTCCGGATCCATCATCTCTCCTCACCTCTCCAGCGCACGTTCGATGGGCGATGGAAGTCATTGGACAGGGATTTGCTCTGCCGATTGAGGATGTGGGAATAATACATCAGACTATTGCCGTTTACTCTAATTGGTTGCTGGATCCGAGTACTCTGCCAAGTGCTATCCAGGAGCGGAAGGGCTCGGATGTAGAGCAAAAGTTTTGGCAGGTCGGTTATTCGCCCGATTTGCCAACACTTTTGGGAATTGCTAACGTTATGTACTATCCGATAGACAATCTTTCAACAATTCTCTCTCCTCTTCCAACCGCGTTCACGTACCGAGATGGCCTACAGCCCCTGGCTCCAAGACCGCTCAAAAAATAAACTTGACCCCGACGACACCGATCCCCTCACACTACACGTTGATTTGTGCCATGGAGTCCTCAAAATCCTTACATCAGCAGGACGCGAACTTGGCTCAGAGTTCTCCGAGGAGACCTGGATCGTGCTATTAAAAGTCATGATTGGAATTTCTGACTGTTTGTTGCGAGAGCCGATGGAGAAGGAAAAGAGTGCTGGAGATTCCCTTGCCAAAGGGGACAAGCATCAGTCGAATGTATATGAGGGCGAGGATGCGGGACCGAGGATGGCGGATGAGTTGTGTGAGCACTTGATTAGGGTGAGTAAGTGGCCATTTATCCGAGACTCTACGCAAAAGACCACGTTGTAATAGATATTTGACCTTTTTAAAGGTGCTTGTTGAGCTATGGCTGCGATCCAACCTCAAACCAGTCTACATGTGGGATCATCTAAAGGTTTGATTTTGGGGATCAAGGAGTAACATTTCTGGCTGTTACTTATTCGGACAATGGTGCAGAGATACTTTACTCTTTGGACCCATCGCGTGAAAGTGATCCGCCAATGGAGCGCCACAATATTTGCACTTACCCAAAGAGTCGCAGGGCTTTTGTACGGAACAAAAGAAGGAGCGGAAAATGTTCATATCTCCATGTAAGCCCATCTCTGCTAAAAGGCGAATGAGGATAGCAAGTTTTTGAGATGTTGATTCGCCGTGCAGCGACTCGTATAGCGTAACACTGGATTTACCACCAGATTTTGTTTATTATGCATGGCACCGTATGATATGTAAGGTGAACTGGGATTTGCGAAATATCAACCTGATTGCGGAGAGGTCTTAAATGTCGACCTTTTTTTTGTAGATCTGATCGGAAATCCAAATGCCCTGCGTGCGGCGAATTTTGAAGTGGCCATCAAGGTACTGTTGTTAGTTGCTTCTGATGTCGGCTGCTTTTTTTAACGCTTGTATGGTACAGGGAATCGCGAGAGTGGTACATGTATGGCACTCGATAGGCATCGATGCTGATCCTTTGGTGCGTATCCTACGCTAATTACTCGGTAAAAATATTGGCTCATGCATAGTATAGGATGGTACTGTTTCGACTATCCCTGACGGAAATACGCTCCTGCACATGTTGGGCGGATGGCTTTTTGAGGCCGCGCCCAAGATGGGACCCGAGTAAGTTTGCAAGCGGACAGCGATTTTGATATGAGTGCGATGATCTGACATCCCTTAAAGGTATGCAGAAGGGAAAGCTGAAGCACTGGGAATTCTGTGCCGGATATTCTGCCAACCGCAACGACGACGGAAATTTCTGAGGACGTATCTGGAGCGCTTTTACACTGCCCTCAAGGATGTATGTCGCAGTTTTGATTTAATCAGTCTCGACAAACTCTTCTTATCTATTGTATACAGGGCCTACGCAGCGACGCCCCATCGCTCACTGCCATTATGCTCAATACCGGAGAGCTATTCGTCCGCGACTTGGAAGGCGTTCGTCTTTTAGCCCCAGACTTTGTCATTGCGCTTCGCCGAATCTTGCCAACGCTGCCCCCAGTCTTTAACGCCAAAGTTGACCCAGAGGACCTACGACGCGCCGCGTATAGAGTCATGGGCTGCATACTGGGCCTTCCAAATCATTTTGACGAGGTGCCTGTCGGTACTGGATGGGAAATGTATGATCAATATAATAGGCATGCGGGCGGCGCTGAAGAAGTGGTTTTGTCCAAAATGGTACGCCCTTTTTTTTGCCGCGAAGAATATGCGTGAGCAAAAACGTATCCAGTTGTTCAACCCGTTCTGTTTTGACAGATTAAAGCAATGTACGCAAAGTCGGATGATGCTACTACTTCCTCTGGTGACGATATTTCGGAATCAACTTTTAGAACGGTGAGATTTTTGCACATTGTGACAAGGTTTATGCGTGACGGCTAACAGTCACCTTTCATTTAATTTACAAGCTGAAATCCCATATTTTGGAAGTCCTTCTCACCTCACTCATTGTCGAACATTCTCCAGTCAATGCTCGTTATGTCCTTCATTTATTGAATACATTTGTAGCGGAAGATGCGGCATTTTGTCCAGGACTTCCAGCATTAGCGGTCAAAACAATACAAGAAAAGGTACAAACAATTTCCCGTTTCTTTTCACTATGGCTTTTCTGATACATTCGTCCATCATCTCGTTTCAGCTTATCAGTGGCTGGCCACCTGATGTGATGAAAACTGCTTTTCAGGCGCTCAACCACTTTGCGGCGTTTTATAAATACATTCGCCGGGATAATAAGGTAGCCCTTCACTATGTGCAGGGACCTGTACAGAAACTACGGCTGACATTGTGCTACATTGTATGTGTAGAGCTGTCCAAGAGAGCTCGTGCTGACTCTTTGCAGATATATTGATACGAGCCTGCTGGAAGATAACCTCGTGGTAGGTATATCCTTTCTTCTTGGCTTATCCACTTTTTTCCTTTAATAAAAGTCAATCAATCCCATTGTTCCTATAGGCAGTTCAATCGCTGATTATCAGCGCGTACGACTGTATGATCCGCTGGGCAGTTGTCGGACAATGGATAGTGGATGACCGAGATTGCCACAATGCAGTGATTGCAACGCTGTGTCGCGGTATTGGTGTATTGGAGCGAGATGACGACTTTGCAGCAGTCAGCAATGGAACTAGCGCCCATGCGATATCGCATTCTCACGGTCTGTCCTCAAGCTCCACAGGAGGAAGCGTCAAAGATGCTGGCAACGGTTTGAGCAGTAGCGATAGGGAACGTGTTCCTACAGTCGCAAGTGTGCAATCAATTATCGCTAGTGTGAATGATAAGAAAAAAGCCCAGCGCCATTCCATGGCTGCGTCAAAACTGATTCCAAAACTGCGATCATCGACTGTTCCCATTTCGACAACACCACCCGTCAGCACGGGAACAAAGGATGGTGGACTTGGTCTTCCCACCTTTGCGAACTTGACCGCAGAAATGATGATCAAAAGTGCGGCTGAGATGGGTATGGCGCACATGTTGAACCAGTTGGGTAACTTTCCGCCATACGGAGAGGTCACAGGAGTTACGCGTATCAGCAGTATATGGAATGAGGAAGCTGAAGTTCGAAGGATTGTCGGTGTTCGTGACCGTTTAAAGGCAATGAGGACCACAAAATTGGACGTCGAACAGTTAATACCTGCTCCCCAAATCCAATCACCTGAGGATATCGGCGGCGATGTTGGAATCTCCGACTATAGGCGTTACATTCGGTACTATGCATACGATCGAAGAGTGATCATGGGTATCATTGAGACGCCGCATTGGGCGGTAGAGGACGACCTAACCACGGGGAATGGCCGCCCTCTATCAGAAAACAGAACTGGCAAGATCTTAACCCCAAGAATGACTTTGGTATTACGGGAGAGTACCGGTAAATACACATGGATGACCTCCCTCAAGTACACGGACGAGAGCAAAACAATTTCATCTCCTCATGCTAGTACGGAATCAGCTCTTGTTCTGCGTTCCACTTCCGAAATCACCGTATCTCCACAGCATCATGGGGTAAATCCCCAACTGGTTTTATCACCCACCACAACTGGACGTCATTTCACACCGGCTCCATACCCGTATACACCTCGCAACGCATCCGTCGTTGAGTTCCATTCTATTAACGACTCTAGTATACCGTCATTGGATGATATCATACCACTTGGAAGCGATAGTTCACGCTGTCATGGTGTTGTCAAGGCAATTACGGAAAAATGGACAAAGCAAGAACAGGAACGAGCAAAAGAGGTGCTCAAAAGGTGAGAACCAAACGAAAAGCATTTGCTGGGTTCATGGGCATCCAAGTCAAATTAACCCTTTAAATTTTTCTCAAAAGTGAATCTTACCGATGTCCGACTGCTGTAACCCCACCACGACCTGTCGATCTCACTGACCCCGACCTAGGGTAAAAAAATTCTTTCATTGTTATTTTTGTTTTGTTTTTCAGTACGTTAAAATCCCAATTTCGTGCCGCCCCCCAGTCCGCAATCCTTTCGTTTGTTTTTGGGTCAATTGGGATTTTTGACGCCGGAAAGTCAATCAAAGTTATGGCCGCTACAAATGTCGGATGCTCTGCTGAAAGATTTGCAAAAGATTGATGGGATGCCCGAGTAAGGACCGAAAACCCTGTGAACATTGTTTTCTGGAACATTTTCAACCGGTATACTCATTTTCTGGATTCTAGGCGCGATTGCATGAGCATGTGTGTATTATTTTGTCGGTCTGGGCATGAGTCGCTGGATGATATCCTTGGACACCGAACTGTTAGTCACGACTTTGATGAGTTTGTCCACTGTCTTGGATGGCCGGTATGTGTTAATTTTCCATCTACGGGCAATGCCACTGTCTCGGTTTTAAACGTTCACTCATATCTTTGAAAAGGTGGACTTGTCCTCTCACACTGGATATAAAGGGAACTTGGATAAGTCAATATGCGCTACTGCACCCTACTTTGCTAGCCGGCACGCAGAAGTCATTTTCCATTCACCGTACTATATCCGTGATGGCCACGTCTCTGGGCAGGACTTGGACGGGATATCCGATACCACTCCATCTACCAACTCCCGCGATGTCCAGTCTTCCATGGGAACGTCAGGTCACCGGCCATTCATAGATACAACCCGTCGTCCTACAAGTGGTCATTTCCCAAGCGGACATGAAGTAGAGTCCCCGACATTGTCGCAACGACCGTGGCCCAATGAGCCAAACAGGCCACGCGCATCCTTTTTTACCGACGTTGCTCACGAGGACCTTATTTACATAGTATGGGTTGAAGACATGCATCGATACACATCTATACCACGGAAGCTGAGTCGAACAGCGGCGCAACTGTTCATTTTCGTGCATCCGCTACCACATACTCCAGGGATGTACTTTATCCGAGTCGTCTCAAACAGTTTGAGTTTTGAGGACTTGATGGTAAGTGAGCACTAAAGAGAGGGTTACTCAAAAATCCTTATTAATGGTTTTTTTTCTTATTCCTTTTTGCAAATAGAATATAGGACCGCTATTAGATGGCATGGTCATCAGCCGGCATATACTTGGCATGTTGGTACGGACAACGGCAATAAGCGGCCACAAGTATTGTCGAACAATAAAGGGGACGTTCCGAAGACCGTGAGTTTGAAGCTGTTGCGATGCCTTCACTGGTGAAATCTACTGCATGCTGATCGTTTCTTCTATCTCATCGTTCGACAGCCCTCTGATACGACGGCACCATATTGAAGAAGTCTGTAATAGACATAAAACAAACATGTCCATTGGACGGTATGTGCTCTCAATGGTTCACATTTTGACCATCTCGTTTCTATAAGTCAATTCTAATCGGACGCCATTCACAGGTTTTATGCTGATTTATTTACATAATCACTTGGAGGGATGGGTATATTCTTTTGTAGGCTGGAAAACGTCCACTTTTGTGTAGAACGCTCTTCATTTGTTTATATATCGCACTTGTAAATGTATGGGGGATGAGAAAGATCTATACAGCAAACATCATCGTTCAGGTAGACCATTTGTTTAAACCATGATCGTGATTCGAACCAATTCTATTCAGCCACGTAAGCAAAGCTTGAACCCGAATTTCCCACGCTTCAGCTGTCAAAAACCCTTTGCAGTTCGTTTAAGCTATTTTGTTGCGTGTCAATCGTATATGAAATGGGGGGGAGACGGTACGTTGCCTTGTGGGAGTTGGTTTGCGTTTTGGCAGCTTTGTCTTTTTGTTTGTCGGAGGATATTGACGTAATGGCTTTTTTGAAAACCGTCCCTGAAACCTGTAGACGATCCAGCTCAGATTCATCCAGGTCGAGGACCGATACATCTTGGTCGAGTACAGATTCATCTCGGTCCAGGACCGATACATCCTGGTCGAGTACAGATTCATCTCGGTCCAGCACCGATACTTCCGACAGTGAAAGTAGCTCAGAGTACAGCTCTTCGTCTGATTCTCAAGGCTCAAGGAGACGTCCCGGAAGAGACTCCAAGAAGCTTGCGGGGATATACTTCCAGAACCGTTGCTGGATGGACAGTTACCCGAAAATAAAAACGACTAAGTGTGGAACATCTTCAAGTAATAGTCGCCGGAGCATGCATCCAGCCAATGACAGTCGTGAGCTACCTAGGCGTCAACCTGCACCGTAAGTATACAGTTCAGCGTAACCAACTAACTTGATCTTCCAACTTATTTTGCTCTTCTTATTTCGATTGCATTGCTTTCGACCAATTCTCATGACAGTTCTAAGCGCAGGGCTCTGTCTCGCGAACGTAGAGCACAAAAAAACCGTCGAAAGAAAGAGCGAAGAAGGACAGGGCTCAGGGAAGAGCTCAGGGATCGTCAGGAGCTTAAGGCACGGGCAAGTACTTACCGACCATCCTACCGACCATCCTACCGACCATCCGCCGAAACGATACGCTCAAAGAATGGTCGCGATTCGAGGAGGTCTTTGGATGAGGATAAGCAAGCGGTTCACCAAGTCAGCGTGACTGTCGGCAGTGGCTCTTCTGCCGACACAAAAGCTACGCAAGAAAGATCTTTGCCTTCGTCTATCAACGTCATTGCTGATTGTCGACCGTCCAAGATAATACAAAAGCTAAAACAAAAAGCCGACAGTGTCGCTCATACAGTTGAGTGTACTCGAGTAGCTCATCCTGTGGAGACTACTGGCCGAGAGCGTAGAACGCCTGAGCTCCCGAAACTTTTGACCCCGCCACTCCAATGCTCTCCTACAACCATGTCCCCCAAAAAATCGACGCTGATACAGCCTAAACATCGCAGCCCGTCGGGTGTCAGTGACTCAGATATGGGTACTTCATGGGGTCCTAGTCGTGTTGATAGCCCCTGGACGTGGCTCCCAGAATTCCCAGCTTGTACAACAAGCGTTGGAGATGCCATGCCAGTAGATTCCCTAGTCCTCGCTACCCCACTGAGAAATAGGACGACATCGTCGTCTTTGCCAGTGACGGCTGATTCAACGTCAAGTCACGATTTCAACATCTCAAGCGACGCTAAGGCTATGATACCAGAGGATTCTCCAATCATCGCTAGCCCGACGATGAAGATGGAGGAACCATCATCTATGGCAATGGAGATTGACCCGCCTTCGCCAAATGACTTTTCGAACATGTCACTGGACCATCTTCTCGAATTCACCAGCGTCGTGACAATTCAAAATGACGATATTCCAGTGCCACCACCAGAGATTGTAAACTTTTTAAGTAAGCTGGAGGATCTGATCATTGACGATGCCCGACGAGACGATCTCCTTGGCGTGCAAAAACGCTTTGCAGACAAACTCCAGGAAAAATCGGAGCTGCGCCACAGTCTCAGAGAAGAGCACAAAATGGCTGAGCGTGTGGTTAACGATGGAAAAAAGCAACTAGCAGATCGGCTTCAAAGCTTGGTCGCGAACATGTTCGAAGGAATGCCTAAGACTGCCGTAGCTTATTCTAAGACTGACGCAGCTTATTCGCCCATAAGGGATGAAGTACAGGAAGATATCAAGGAGCTTCAGACGTTTTCCAGCCATGCTGACCGCCTGACCCAAAGGCTCGACCATTACGAGGACAAATCAAAGAATTGGATGGAGGAAGTGGATATGCAGAGAACTATGCAGTTTTGTGAATGGAAACAGACGGGCGGAGGCATGATCGAAGAGTTAAGGACACATGTCCATGCTCAATCCTCTCAGGTGGACGAATTGGAAACACGAATGGCTGGCCTAAAAGAAAAAATTCAAGGGCTTACTGCTGTCGCTGAGAACCTCGAACGGACCTACAACAATCTAGACTCACAAGTTCGGCTAAGCAGTGAAGCACTCTCATTGCGAGAAACGATCAATGAACTATCAGCTGAAGTTACAAGTCTATCAGAAATATTTGATCAATATCGATGGCAAGCAATGGTGAACAAACTAGG
The DNA here is from genome assembly GCF_000182565.1 of Spizellomyces punctatus DAOM BR117. Classification (NCBI taxonomy): domain Eukaryota; kingdom Fungi; phylum Chytridiomycota; class Chytridiomycetes; order Spizellomycetales; family Spizellomycetaceae; genus Spizellomyces; species Spizellomyces punctatus. Next base: position 1,359,996 of record NW_015971543.1, read on the forward strand.
AAGAGATCGGGCCGCGGTAGTAAACCTGATGGAAGATCTCTCGCTGCTTCGCGATCAATTCTTATCTAGCAAAACCTTCCAGAACTTTGTTGTGCACGTATTCCGTAAAGAATTTATACGAGTGTACGGTAGAGTTTCCGAAACTCTGGCACAAGCCTTCATCAGCAGGCTCAGCGAAATTCACCAAAAAATTTTCATGGAAGCTACCAACGAAGTTACACAAGCAGGAAATTTATACGACGAGTTACGAGATAGGTTGGCTAAACTTAAAGTACAAAGTGACGAAGACGATGAGTTAGAAGTGGAACTTATGACTGGAATCTCTCCCTCGAAGCTACGGACACGTACTGCACCTCCCGCGGCTGAACCCTCTTGTGATGAGAAGCGTGATAGTCCGGCATCGATACAGGAAACATCGGATCCTTCTGTCCTCACCTTGCGTTCAGCAGATTCGGCAACACCTGCGATGGAGGAGCCACCAGTCTCACCTGTCTTGCCACCTGCATGGATTCGAAGCGGCATCCGAGATATAACGGCAAGAAGTGCACGAAAGCAATTGCAACACTTTTAAATAGTATGCGTGTTTGTTCCTTATGCTCAATTACGTGCGCTGATATGAAGCCGGACGTTTGCCTTCACCGGCTTCTGTATAAAAGACATGAGATCCCATGTTTATTCGTGTTACTATTCAAATCGTTCAGCGTAACATGGATTAATACAAGACTAAGAATGTCAAGCGAAGCGACAGTGGGTATCTTTCACGCCTTCCCCAACGGTTTCTTCTACCCAGCAGCAATCGCAAAAACCTCTACCTCATGACATGACTGTCTATTATCTTGAAGGCGGTCGTCCGAGTGCGCCATTGGATAGTGGACCAATTGTTGAAGTTCTACAGGGTATCGCGGCACAACCAGCATCTCACCCGCTCCCGCCAGGTGCTTCTTACTGGGGACCATTGTCCCCATTGACGCCGCCCGAACTCGTTTCAAAGTTCCCTGTGCGGGAGGTTCTACTCTGCCCGCATTAAATTGCACAAAATCTCTCAGACTGTCCCATTCTGGCGGATATGGTCTCTGGGTCCAATACACGGACTGTGCCCACTTCATCATGAAGGCCCAGTGGACGTTCCCGGCGTGCTGTGACATCTCGGCCCAGTCCCACAACCGCTCCGTCTCCTTCTGCAGTTCTTTGGCAGTATCTGATGGTGCCGTGTATCCCAACCTGGCGGCATCATCCGAGTGGCGGATGCGTAGAATGTTTGCAAGGGAGACCCAGTACCTATCAACACAGAGCCTGGCGAGAAAAGCGTGCGCATGCATTGCACCTTCATAAATGCTGCTCGAGGCGTGTGGACAGAGGAGGGTGATAGCAAATGTGTGGTTGATGTGCGTTGTTAATGCTTGAGCTTTGGCGTAGAATGGGTTGGATGTTGGTGTCGTTGCTTGTGTGACAGAGGGTGAGTAGGTATATGAGGAGGTGCTGGGTATAGGAGGTGTGCACCAGAGAACATTGTTTGGGTCCCGAGGGGAGAGGTTCGATGCCGATTGCGCAAACTGAAGGGTCGGCCGCATCCATCCAAGATTTCGTCCATCTAATGCCAACAGCCGATGGTCAACCCTCAACGAACATCTCTCAACACCTTTCACAACTTCTTGTTCAAACGTGGCGAATTCATCCGGTCGAATCCAGTATCGAAATCTCATTGCTTTGGCCATCCAAAGTTCCCCCTTTCTCAGCGCATCTTCCTCCGCGTCAGTAACCTCCATCCCACACCGCAACAACAGCATCCAAACCGTGGTCTTGCACATTTTGACATCTTCATCGAAATGAAACTTTGCTGCTGTGATTCCTGCGACGACAAACTTTTCCAACGTGCCGCTCTTTTGCATGAGCTTGGTGGAATGGTCAACCCTGGTTTCGAGATACAAGAGGGCGAGGATAAACGTCGTGATGACGGCTGTGAGACTAGATGTGCATGTGAGACCGTGGAAAAGTGTGTACAGAATGCGAGCGCGTGCAGCTCGGGAGTGAAAGAGGGTCTCCATAAACTGAGTTGTTCGTGTGATGGTGGTGTGGGTGGGTGGGTTTTGAGGCGAGGTTTCGAGGCGGAGGGTGTGGTGACATTTGTCGAGATGTTCGATACGGTAGAGGATGTAACCTACAAAACAATGAGACATGTGTCAACAACTATGGGTATCGACATGAAAGCATTGTCCAAGTTCACCACTACTGATACTCACCCAAGAACGATTCGCCAAGGTCCTTTTTACACCTCTGAACCAACAACTTCATGTCAAAACTCGACTCAAACTGCATCTCAAAGATGCTCGACTGGGCAGACATGGCAAAAATTTAACCATGAAAAAAAGGAAATATATGGCACTGCCAGTCTGTATCTCACTTCAAAAGTACCACCTTTTTGTAGCAAGCCCCCATAAAATTTCAAAACGAGTCAATCACAAAAAGGTTTTCCCGCCAACGAGAAACCCAAAAACCAACATATAATATATACAAGTATGAGGTCTCCCCCCTTTTGGTGGATTCAGGGCAAAAGCGAGTGGAGAAAAATGTCTCAACAACAACAACAAAACGAAATAATCAAAAAAAAAAGAGCGTCGGGGATATTTCTTGACATTCCCGCAAAGAAATGTTTCTTGACACCTTGTCTAGACAAGGTCTAGTTTCTGAAAACATTTACGCTCGATTTATCGAATGGAGTTTTGTAATGCTCCATCTATTGGCCATAGACTCTATTACAACAAAATACACTTTCACAACATGACCCCCAACTTCTAACACAAACATCAAGTAACAACAACACACGGACGAGTTCCACACTCGTATACCCTCAATGACATGACAAAAACAACAAAAAAACCGTCCAGCCCATCGAAATATTAAATCATTGACTGACCCTAACCCTCAGATTTCCATCATACTGGAAAAACACACAAAGAATACCACGATATACTGGGACTGTAACATACATGCCAACAAAACACCAGTAGAGATCTAAGTGCGACACACAGATACAAATCAAACCCCAATACATCATAGACACATAAAAAACCTTGAATACATATCTATCAATTGAATACTGAATATCCATACACACTTTAGACACACACTCAGCCAAAAAAAAAAAAAAAAAAAACAAAAAAAGGAAAAATAACAAATAACAAAAGATCCCTTTCAAACCTATTTCACACTATGGTCGGGAATTTACCGGAGTATTACATAATCGGAAGAGGAGAAATGCGAGATATGTGTGTTGTGTTGTGTTGAAAAGTGCGAGTGGCGAGTTGGTTGGTAAATATGACGTTTTTGCTTGTATGATAAAGGGTTATTGGGGGTTGAATGATATTGTTAATTGTTTTTTTTGCAGAACTGGGTATGGGTTAGGGGGTTTTGTTATTTGTGAAAGAAAATAAAGAAAGGATTGTCAAGGTTTGTTTTTTTGTGTGTAAAAGGGCTATATTATTTTTGTGGGTTTTTGATGACAACATGTTATTCGCAACAAGAAAGCATTTCATGTAGAAAACAAATACTAGAGCCTAGTAGACAGGTTACATGACAATGTTTATCAGGTAAGGACATAAGAGGCCACAATACGCCCAAACACACAACAAAACAGAAAGAGATACGCCTAAAGTTTCGCCTTGATACCACTCGACAATTCAATACGCTCCTCCCACGGTCCCTTTCTCCCCACCCAAACCAGTCCCCGCCCCACAAACCTCCCACTCAAAACATCCGCAACAAACCGGTCTAGCTCCGAATACGCCGCCCGCGTCTCGTTCAAAAAGGGGAACGCGACAAAAACGTGTGGCATGCCTGTGTAGAGTTGGATGGTTGCGTTTCGGGGAGGGAGGATGCGGGATAGGGCAATGGAATCTGAGGCTAGGCATTCAATAGAGCCAGATTGCTAAAAACAATATTTATGTTTTTTGGTTTAGAAAAAATGGTGGGTGCATGTGACAGGTACTTGAATTGACGGGGTTACGTACAATGAGTATCGGAGGTAAACCCTGTAAAATCTCTGGGTCAGCCCATAGGGGGCTCATGATGGGATCGTAAAGATCTCGACCGCCTGCATACATGATGGCGGGGTTGTACGGGTCTGTGGGAGGAACGGTCGTTTGAGGGGGTAAATAATCGAATTTGGCATCCGTCCAACTCGGACCGGATGTGTTAGACAAATCAAGCTAGCATTTCGAAAAATTGAACAAAAACCCAACATGGATGTAACAAAAAAAGGACATTGGTAAAAAACGTACCCAAGGTGAAAACATGGCCGCACCACCGGGAAGACTTTCCTTGGCACCAAACTGTTTTAACCAGACTAGCAACGACATGGTCAGACCTCCGCCTGCCGAGTCGCCCATTACTAGAATCTTGGATGGAGGGATATGGAGGTCATGCGTGAGATGGTGGTAGGCCATTACAGCGTCGTGGAGGGCAGCCGGGTACGCATATTCCGGCGCAAGACGGTAATCAATAGCTAACCCAAACCCAAATCAACAAGACATTTTAACCACAGTCATGACACCGCAGAAATACTCACCAAGAACACGACACCCCGTCACCCTCGAAATCCGACTAGTGGTCATACGATGCGTCCGAGGACTCAACATATAATAAGCACCACCATGCAAATACAAGACCACTCCTCCAGAATCTCTAGCACCAGATCCAATCCACTGAACCCACTCCCCCTCCAAAACCCCCTCCCAAGAAAGACATCCATCTAATTCAGTCCGAGTAGTCCATACAGAACGGTCCACAATGGTGCGATCAAGACTCCACGGACGGATATCAACGCGTTTAGGATCCAATTTCATTTGCGTCAAGAGGGTTTCGCCGCGTGTTCGGCTTGCAACGGCGCGGCGTACAAGAGTTTCCTTTGAGAGTGGGGACTGGGGGTCATGCCCTTTTGCTGCTTTTTTCATCGAGATTTCTGTTGCATTTCGGACGAGCTGTTGGATGAGGTGGAGTTTGAGCGGCCAGGTGGGGTAGGGTGGACCTATCGTCAGGTGTTTTAGAGTTGTCGAGGCGACGAGGGGGAGAATGGTGAGGAGGACTCGGAGGCGCTCGGTGCGGGTCGGCGGTGGGGACGCCGGGATGGTCGGTGCGTCGATGGGGGTTAGACTGTCTTCGACTTCAGTGTCGTTTGACATGTTTCGAGAGTATCTCGTTCGGGAGGCGTGTAGAATGATATAACGATGTTTGTAAAAACGAGAACGATGAAGGTACGCACTCTCACACCAAGTAAGCACCAAGCAAACACCGATCATTTACCCAGTGTTCCCTCACGTGTGCATATTATGTCATCAGCCTCCATCCGTCTCCCAACACACACGTGACTAAATGCACAAACCACAACGATGAAAATCATTGGAAATGACAGGACGAAGAGGACGTTTCTTACGCTCACCAAAAACCATATGCAATATACATATTCATGCCACTATCATCAACCAGCATTTCTTATGGTCATGACCACATAATGATAACAACCGCTCAAACCCAAAAGACAACAGAACCACAGGAATAATCGTTTGGAACCAAACACAAGCGTACTAAACCCCAACAATAACAAGGTGTTTAAATGGCACCGTGTGTAAATGCGCAAAAAAAAAACAGCAACAACAAACGATAATCAAGAAAATAATCAATGTAGAGTGTCAATGAAAAAATGCACGCAACAGAAAAAAACTTGTCCCAGATCGTCTCTCCCCCACACACTCAGTCAGAAAGACAAGATGCACCATCACACCCTCGCCTTCTTTTTCAATTCAACCGTCTTGGCACTCTGCTCTCCCAAACAAATACGGCACACCTCGTACGCCTTGCGATAAGCTTCCAAAGCCTCCCGCTTGTACCTCTTTTCCAAAACTTCTCCTCCTCGGTGCACCCGTCCATTCCCTTCCGCTCGGTTCGCAATCGCCAACGCAGAGAGAATTACACCCAGTTCGGCATACAGTTCGACAAACTCGTGACGAAGCGGCGCGACAATGTTACTCGATTCGTAAATGTCAATCACATGTTTGATGATGGGGAGGCAGGAGGCATAGTCGCCCAGAGTTTTGTAGGCGGTCAAGAGGGGAAGATGCGCGTTCACGAGGTGGACGTGGTAGGGGTGGAGGAGACGTCCTTTTTGGTACCTGTCGATAAAGAGACGGAAGTAGGTAATGGTAGCGCCGTGGTTCTTTGATTGAACGAATTGAAAGATTTGTTGGTAATCCCGTTGAACTTGGATACGAATCATTTCGACTTCAATGAGTTTCTTAACGTGTCCGCAATTGTCGCAGCGACATTCCTTTTTGAGAAGCTCTTCACGGGCTTTAGCGTCTTGTTCTGCAGCCTGTTTCTCTTCCTCAGTTTTCTCATCTCCCTGCTCACCGTCCTTGGATGCCAATGTTTTGCTGTCATCGACCACATCTTCCGATTTGGTGTCAACGGCCTTGGTATCTTGCTTCTCTTCCGCCTTGCTCCCATTCGCGGACGCACCATTCTCTACAGGGTGGGCATCCTTGGCAATTTCAGGAAACTCGGATTCAGCCAGGTACACCCCCACATGACACTTTTCGCACAGCACACCGTCCAAGAACCGATCGACAGACTTGCGCAATGGAACACGGCACCGGCTGCAGTCACACCGAATTTGTTTAGTGTTCAAGAGCTCCTGCTTCCGTGTCGAACGAGGCTGGAAAAGCTCAATGTGAGACACGAGGAGTTCCTCACCAGCCTTGATGGGCTTGATGGTGCGGTAGGTCAAGATGCCGCGATCAGCGGTGAAATGGCAGTTGGGAGCACAGCTGTGAAAAGGAAACCATCAGCCCCGTTCATACCTAGCAAAAATGAAATGCAAACACATACCTGTGCTTAAAGAACAGGGATCCCATGGGGAACAACCCAAATGCCGTGTCTGGCGTGTCGCGGAAAACAGTCACCACGGCGTGCACGACACGCGCTACAACCAACACGATAGCTCACCAGCAGTCTTTTCATCGTCATCACTCAAGCTATGCGCATTGGTATTGATACTAAAATTCCACACATGAGACCAATGCACGCAAAGGAGAACCGACGACTGGCAATGACTTACCGACAGGCCAGCTCAACCAGCTTTGGAGCAGACGTTGCCAACGACTCTGGCAAGATCTCTGACATGTCTTGCGCAGCGGCCGCAACGCATTTTACCCAATTCTTGTCAAACACCTGTGGATGCAGCGCAAGCTCATTGATGCACCACCATGGCGCAATCGGCGCATCGGTCACCTCTTCCTTGGCCATCTTGGCGCGACGCTCTTCAAGGACACGACGAACAATGAGGGATAGTGTCAAACGCAAGAGATCAACGTTAATGTCATGCTTGGTTGCAATGTCTGTGAGTTTCGGAACAATGGGGCATTCCAGGACGTGACGGGCCGCATCGGCCTTTTGGCATGCTAGATAAAATGACAAGAAAACATGAAACACACCATATCATCGAAAGGTCCAGTCCAAGGACTGAGCGGTAACAACATACCAGAAGAACAATACGTGGTCTTTGCACATGCAGGACACGACACACGCTGCTGCAACAACTGAGCCTTGAGCAACGAGCCCACACACCGATGACAAAACTCGCTGACACAAGGAGTGCTAACAACAAGCGTCGCAGCGCGTTCTTGGCAAATCACCGTCCCAGCAGACAGATCCTCCTTTGCAACCGCATGCCGACCCTTGGACTGCGAATGTTGGACAATGATGGGCCACTGTCCTTGTTCGACCAGTGGAGCGAATTGAGTGACATTGGTCTTGCGCGGCTTCTTTTTTTTGGTGTGCGTGGGTTTGAGAGTTGCGTCAGACACCACTGAGGGGGTTGCTTCCTTTTTTCCAACCATCTGGACAAGGAGAGGTGTGTTGAAAACAGAGGTACGAAGCGCGAAGCAGACAAGATGGATTGGTTTATTACCTTGAGTTACAAAACCAAACCCGACACAAGAACCAAAATTGCTCCTTTGAAAATAACCAAAAATCGTTTAAAGACCAACCCAATCTTAAATCCAACAAGTGCCGTTGATGGGTCAACTCTCAACAACACACACACACACACACGAAGCAAACGACAACAAGCGGACAAGCTTTTGTGGGGATTGTTTGCTATCAAGCCACCACACTTAATGCGTAGTTGCCATGACAACCGGCGTCAATCATCCGGGGAATTTTTTGTAGTTGAGTATAAATAGCAACTTGTTCTTCATTCTCCCCCCACACACACACGCTGACCCCCAGGGTTCTATGTAGGATCATTGTTTGAACGATCAATTGCAACTTTAGTTCTTTTGAGGATATGGCCATCATCATCACTCGACCTTCTGCGATAGCAACAGAATGTCACCTGCAACAAGAAAGGGGGGGATGGAATCGTTACCTGTCCCAAGTTGCCCCACTTGGCACACGTCCATTCCATCCTCATCTTTAAAAAGACCATTGGTGCACACCATTCGTTGGGTGTGCATTCAGTCCTGCAAATTGTAGACTGGATAACGGAGCAATGGGATATTCTAGTTCAAGACAAAAGACAGGACCTTGGATGCTACGTGCACTTGAATGGTTCTGTAAGAGAGTCTTGGGATATTTTTGGTTCTCGATTGTTTATGTGGAAACTTGGGAGTTATTCTCGTGACAATTCTGCATCGAGCTGATACAGCCAGATGTGCAGTCATTCGGGAGATGCACAATTCAGCATCAGCCGGCCCATAGGATATGCCCACAATGAATAACAATCATGATTATAAATCATAAAACAAAAACAATGTGGAATGAAACCATTCGAATGTACAAATGAGAGGCGCCCCCCGTGCGTGTTTTGGACTTTTAGTTATTGTGTGGAGGAGGAGGAGAGTTTTGATTCCGGCCATTTCCCAACTGGATTTCCATTGTTCTTTTATTCCAAGATTGTTTTGTACGGAACGACGAACAAGGACGATCAAGAGGAAAGAACTACGCATACACACACACAGTACGCACCAACACACACAAATCACACAACCCAAAAAAACAAACATCCAACTTGCCAATTCATTTAAATGCCGCTATAAAAACAAATGCCCATCCACTTGCTCCTCCTCTTCCTCCACTTGCTAATCCCGACAAGCTATACCGCAACCACAAACCAAACCTGGGTAGTCACATCCGATAACGCCGTATGGGGAATCGGCGGACGAGAAGGCAACATTTCTCCAAATTGGAGTCCGAGCCAATGGGGTGATGTCATTTTCTTTAACAAGTCGGTTGTGCGTGGGGAGGGGCGGAATGTGGTGGTTTTGAATCGGGAGGGGGTGTTTGCGCCGAAGCGGACGGCGCTTTGGGGGAGGGTTGGGCATACGGCTGATGCGGTTGGAGGTGGGAGGATTTTGGTTTTGTTTGGTAAGTGTTTTTTTTTTTTTTTTGTTATATGGTGTTACGGATATATGTGCGAGGTATAAGTGTGTGTGTTGACAGTGGGCATGCATGTGGGTTTGCGCATGTTATATGCAACGTGGGTCAAAAGGACATTGCACTCATTACAGCCTCGCGGGGTGGGACACTGAGATGATAACGTACAAGGAATGGGGCTATAACTAAAATGTTGGTTTGTCACCTTTAGGAAAATCCGGAAATGGTACATACGACCAATTGGATTACGTGGACCCCCAAACAGCCGTCCTCTTTCAAACGACCGAGAAACGCCTGCAATATATTCAAACGACGGGTGACATTCCTCCCGCACGAAGCCTGCACGTCTCCGCCTACGACGCAATAAACGACCGTGTATTCGTATACGGTGGCGAACTACAACAAAACGCCAGCGGAAATGCAAGACAAGATTGGCAGACGGCGCATACCGTTCACGTTCTATCCTGCCAGACATGGACATGGAGTAAAGTTGTACCGCCATTAGGATTAAGAACGCAAATGAGTACTCCCGTCGTGGGAGCCACTGCTGTCCTCATGAACGGATCCTTTATAGTGTGTTTTGGTAAACCGACGCCTAATCCATGTTTAGAGTTTCAAACCGGGAATTTAACGTGGGCGGTACCCATGAGCAATGGGTCGATACCCTCACCGCGTATTGGGGCATCGTTGACGCAATTGGGAACAAGTAACTTGGCGTACCTGTTTGGAGGATACGACGCCGCAAACCAAAAATATTTAGACGATTTATGGAGGTTGGAAATGTATGAGGGGCAATTGCAATGGGTTCCTCAACCGCATCCTGATAACCAGCCTGGACCTACACCACGAGCCTTCCACGCCGCAGTGGACCTCATGGGCCGATTAGGAATTTACGGAGGCCAGAGTTCGACGCCATTGGATCAGACGCTGTTTTTGTTTTCGCAGGGGGTTTGGAATGAGGGGACTGTGCAGCGGGTTGCGGCGGGACGACCTCAGGGACCGACGCTTCCGACGCCGGATACGGAGCAACCAAGTGTTCCTAGGACGCAATCGCGGTTACCGATGATTGTAGGGTTGACGGCGGGGGGTTTGTTGACGTTTATTGGGGCGGCTGTTGTTGTGCGGAGGCGGACGAGGGCGAGTGGTGGACAGAGAGGGTTGTTTTTGAGGGCTGTTTCAAATCGGATTCGGAATGCGGGTCAGAGTGGGAACGCCGGTGGAGATGTGAGTGGGGATGGGAGTGTGACTACGCGTGAGGAGGACGGGAGTGCGAATGCAAACATAAAGAATAGCAATTTGACGAGTACGAACAAGAATGCGAGTGTGCTGGAGAATGGGGAGGTCAAGAGCGGTCCACCCCCTCTGGCTCCCATTCCCTCCGGCCATCCTTTTTCACCCAATATCCCACCCAATTTCCCACCGACTGTCGCATCCAATGTCGTACCGAGCATCCCATCACCCGCACACGTCCCATCCCTCTTGTCTCTCATCCCCCTTCACATCTTACCCTCCACACCGACCTCCCACACCCGCTCACCCAGCACCCGCTCACCCAGCACCCGCCCTTCAAGCACCCGCTCATCAAGCCCACACTCGCCAAGCCCACGCTCGTCAAGGACATCCATGTACTCTATGCATACATTGGGAGCCTATGATGATGCGTTTGAAGCGTGGGCACGACGACAGTCTGGTGTCGAGTCCCATGATAATGTCGACCACGATAGTGTCGATCGACATCATGTCGACCGCATTCATGACGATGATGACCATGAGGATCACCATGTAGATATACCCACTTTTACAGACCACCCGGACACGGACCCAATAGTCATGACTAGAGGCTCTCCAAGTCGTCTTTCGTTTGAAACGGGTGGAACGGGGGGGACCTTGGGTGCCTATGATGATGCATTTGAGGCATGGGCGTTTGGGGATTAAAAACATTCTTTTTGTATATTGTTGAAATTTGTTTTTTTCTTTTTTTTGGGGATTGTGTATTTTTATAAAGGATTTTTTTTTTTTTTTTTCATGTGTGGGTGTTTTACTTTCTGAAATGATTGTTATCGTGTGTGTGTGTGTATGTGTGTTTTATTTTTTTTTGTTGGATAGATGGTGATTGTTGAGGGTTAAATAGTATCTATCAGGACATGTTTGTGAATTCACATTCAAAGCCTTTTGTGTGTGTGTGAGGTATGCAAAAGGCAATGAAACAAATGCTACTCGCTATATCCCTTCGAGATAAACATCTGCATATGCAAACTTTTGGGTTGAATTGTAGTAAGGTTTGGTAAATGTGTGTGTACACAGCTGTTTTGTGTGCGATGATCGTACATTGAATATACACAATATTTGAAAGTCAAACATTTCAATCAACTCTTTTTTGAACAAAAACGTTTCCATTCATGTACTCATATCCAAATAACACTCGTTCTTGCGTGGATAATCTGGATAATTCTTTGAAGGGATCGGCATGAAATCTATACCTATTCTTTAACAGTATTGCCCAACATGCCATGCAACACGTTACGAAAATGCTTGAACCCCTCAGCAGAAAACTAGTTGTCAATCTTGATAATCTCGATCCGCTACGATATCCATGCTACCTACAATATCTCCAATTCACGACATGCATGGGAAAATTCCAAAGGATATGAACAAGGATCCCCAAACCCACGATCACACCGCCAATTTTTTCAGCTACTGCTTTGTCAGTCACTTGTACGCTGCTTACATTCATTATTCGTAGCATCTATTGTCCCGCTTCCACCAAGCTTAGATCCATAGAACATGCAAAGTAGACGATTCACGAATCGACGGACAGATATATTCAACAATTTTTTCACGCACCGGTTTCTTACTTGTACGCTGCGTACATTCCTATTCGTGGCCGCTTCCATCAAGCATAGATCCATACAAAATAAACGAAACGGTCCACGAATCGACAGACAGATATATTCAACAAGGCCCGCCAACGTATGCCAAACACTATACAAAAAAGTAAAGCACTACGTACACACAAAATCGGTAACCGAAAGAGTACAAATGTCCCGAAAACAAAGGGTCATATGTATAATCCTAACGCAAAATGGGAATAGGAAAGCAAAGGTCGGGGGTCCAAATCTTGTTGTTGTTGTCGTCGTTGTCGTCGTCGTTCGGATCTGGGTATTCTGGGGCCTGTCCCAAGAAAAATTGCACCAATAGATACAGTGTATGGCGTTGGCGTGTAGCCAAGCGGATGTGAATGTGAGGCTGAGTGATAGTAGCAAAAAAGTAGCTGCATTTTGCGTGATGTTTGCAGTTCTTTTTACGCTGTTGATGTGATATGTTGCTTATGCAAGGATACAGATTTGCAAGTGGGACGGACCGGAAAGGGAATGGTAGCCCTTTTGTTGTCGGCAGGTTCAAGCGGGCTGAAGATATGAGGCGCAAACTGTCACAAACCCCAAACGGTTGCACCACGCTCGGCTACCACCGTTGTCGGATGCCATAAACTCGCACTGCGCCATTGCTCGTCTGGGACATATGCATCTGCATGACGAAGCTGGCCGTTTCGCCATGTTGTAGCGCGAGGTTGATTTCGTGCGTACCGTGGTCCGCTTGTGCGAGTTCGTCTCTCGCGATGATGGTGATGAGTGGCTTCAGGAATGGGAGCTTTTGTCGATGGGGAATATCCAGACATGTTGGTGCGTCGATGTCGTAGGATTGCCAAAGGCTGCATCGATCGTAATGGGTTTACGCCGGCAACGGGTATATGACTGTTTGCAAAGTGTGCGTAGCGCTGCCCTGTTTCTCCATTTAACCCGGTACTAGTCGGAACCACATACCCACTGTTCTGGGTATATGTCGGTATGCGATGGTCGACATTCATGTATCCAGAGTATGTGGCAGGTGAAGACGGGAATAACAACGGAGGCACAGCAGCAGCGGCCGGGGAGACAGAGACGGCAGAATCGGTAGGAGACGCTGCGCTGAGGGTTGTCGGTTTGTAGCGGACTTGGTTGAGGGCACATGAGAATGATTGAAGGTTCTGGAGCCAAAGAAAGTAAGAGTAATCTGACATGTGCAGGCGATAGTCTAGGGACTGTAGGAACTCCCGCTCCATAATCTATGGAAAAAATACAAAAGGTTGAGAACGGGTTATTCGAGCAAAGCAAAGATACGACATTGAGACCTACGTTGAGTTCTTCGACAGATAGGCCTGTGACTTGTGACCAAGCGGCATTCGTGAACCTATGGTCGTCCATGACCTGCGAAAAGCGGGGAATGTATCAGTCATTGTAAGGACTGGCAATGATTGACAGTAGCAGAGACTGCAGGTCTAGTAATGTACAACTGTACCTTGTTGGCCAACAACAACGCAGTTGCAAACAATCTGTATTCACTTCCCTCGGCCGCCTTCACTAATGGATTTGCCGCTCTGAGCCTCTTCAAAAACCACAAGGCCATCAACAACACGGGCGCCTCGACATTGGTCGCTTGTAGAATGTGCATAATGAACGACTGAAATGTCGGCAAGTCTCTATGTTCCATTTTCATCTCTGATTCGTTTCGTTCGCAGTTTGGGAGCCAAAGCACTCTGGTATACTGTGTCGCAAGGTCTGTCAGATATGACAATGTTGTGATATCCATGCTGCTATCGGTTGGCGACGGTAAAAGTAGAGGGGATACACAAGGAGGATGTGGACTGAAAGTGTTGTGACTGGGCTCGTGCTGTGGTAGGGCTGTGGATGCCGAGTGCTGCTGATAGGAAGGGGCTATGATGCTGTTTCCCTCAGGCTGGATCCAAGGTGGATAGGCGTAGTAAGAGAAACCGTTGGATGACAGAGGAGCGGCAGTGGATGCAAGGCGTACGTCGTTGTCGTTGGTGGTATAATACCGAGATGAGGATGGGATATCCATAACAGAAGGTATCGTTGACCGATCCAAGAAGATCATTGCCAAAAAGCAAAATGCTGGAAGCGGAACCAGCAAGCAACAACCCTTTTTTTACACAATCACAATGCGTTTAAAAAAAAGAAATGGGAGAAAACTGCGAAACAAAAGATGACAAACAAGAGTGTGACGTCCAACCAACAACCCAACATCGGACAGTTTCTCTTTGAGCCCTCCTCCTCCTCCTTCCCTTCCCTTGCAATGTCCACTTTTGCCCCCCCAAAAGACTCGAGTAATTTTCACAGGTACTAATGAAAAGCCCGAGCTCTGTCTTTTTCTTTTTTTTGATCACGTCCCCCCCATCATGTCCAT
>NW_015971543.1:1376946-1465700 GCF_000182565.1 Spizellomyces punctatus DAOM BR117
AGAAGATGAATGATAAAAAAAGCCACGTAATAAAGGGCAAATGTCTTTTTGGGGCTCATGCTCTCTCTCTCTCTCTCTGCCTTTCCCTTTTTTTTAATCCTTCCTTTTAGTAGTTGGAAATCACAAAAATACTTTTTGGATGAATGCAACATGATGCGGATTCTTACACATCTCTCTTTCTGTTGTTTTTTTTGATTGAGCAAAAGGCAATCAGCCTAGAAAGCTTTCTCATTCACATCTGTTCAAAAGAAAACGCCTAAAATAAGAAATTCGGGATCGGGATCAGCAAAAGGGAAAAAGGTTTCCACTCTTCCTCTCGATGGGGAGGCGGAGGGGGCAAAAGACCAACTTGATCACAACCTTTGTCATGGCAAAATGGGGAGCCCCCAATGTCAAAATGTTACCAAGTTAAGCGCTAACCTGGTTGTTTAAACCGACCTTACACTGCAAGGGAAGGAGTTGGGCTTTACAGCAGTTTCCGAGCAAGGAGGATAAAAGAATCTGGAGATTGATACGCTGTGCGTGTGTGAGATGGAAAGGTTTTCATTTGTTTCCTTTTAGAAAAGCCCATTCCTTCCCACAGCTGTGTATCTCCAAAAAAGAAGGGGGGAGTGAGATGGCTTTTTCTCAACACACACACACCGAGGTCATACTGCTCATCTTTTCCTCCGCAGCTTTTGCTAGACAAATGACACACTTTTGTCTTCCCCAATCCTGAGCCTCTTGAACCCACGGGAACATTTTGTGTCAAAGGATGATAGCATGGCCAAGTATTGTGCCTCTCTCTCTCTCTCTGCAAACTATCCATGTGACGCATACCACACAAAAGGCCATTTTGCCATACAAAACATGATGCCATGTTGGCAATGACAATAAAGCCCCTTCTGGTTCCTCCAACTCGAGGAGTGCACCCGCCATTCACACACACACACTGGCATAAAGCCCCCCAAATACATTTCGCAAGGCACTGCCAGGCAGATTGAAATCAAAAAAGCCAAAAATAAACATATCCAGGGAGGCTTTTTCCAGCCTGGCCCATCTGACACACTCACACACATTTTTGGCGCAGAAGAGAGAGAGACAGAAGGACCGCAATCGATCAAACGAGGGCACTCAGCAGGCGGAGCCGTGGCATTTTGCAGAGTGCTTTATTGACCCTGCTTTTTTGGGAGGTTTTTGTGATATCAAGCAACTTGTAAAGCCATCAAAAACAGATCAAGTACTAGTTATGGCAAGTTGTCAAATGATGATGAAAAGGGTATATCACTTTGCAAACCATGCTTGAACGTCAAAAAAGCCTTGTGTTATTGTCCACCAAAAAACACTTCTTTGTCCTTGACAGTCGTTTCTCGATCCCTAGAAATATATACACATGACGTATCCTGCATGCTTTCACCAATCAATGCCCATACGCTCTCCAATGCCTTGCACTCGAATTCAATGACAAAACATTGATCTAAAGAAACCAATTTTCGGGCATCAGCAAGCCCCATTCTCCCGTGTCCATCTCGGGCTTTTTTTTTTTGCAGCAAAACCTCGTGCCCCAAAGGTCCACACACATTACCTTTCTGCCCTGCGACCGTTTTGATTCGATCGTCTCCAACATGTCCAAACAAGAGGTTTACATCCCCTGCAGAGTACGTTCGTTCCTTGATCCGGGTAATGGAGACCTGATCTTGGAGCTTCCAAAGGATATGCAGTGTCACATCCTCTGGTGCAAAAGAGATCATTGTGCGATTCTGGAAAAAATCCCCAATGAAATTGGTTTTTCAAACGTCTCATGTGAGTTTCTGCTCATAAATTGCTTGTTTAAAAAAAAAAAAAAAAAAGTGGGTTTGACAAACCTCCTCGTCAGAGCGTCGTGACGGACGACCTAATGCCAATGGTACAATACCCGCATGGGTGACGTCCACCTGAACAGTTTCTTGCACGTCCACAGGAAGACGTGGATAATCCTCAGCTTCCTGTTAAACGAGTTGGTCATAAACATCATGCGCTCAACAAAAAAAATAACCTTGAACAGAAAAACTCACTAGCGGCGCCTCCAAAGACCAATTCTTTCCCGTCGAGTCATTAAAATCATATACATTACTCCACTCATTCCTCAACAGCGGCAGCTTTGCTTGACGGAATTGATCTGAAAAACAACTCCTTTCAACAAACGGCACCGATTTCCCCCATTCACTAATCGAATTAAAACCTACCACGCAACCGAGGATAACTATACCGAAAACAACTGAACCGAATCCCAAAAGACGTTTCAATGACAGGCTGCGTTGCGCAATAGAGGGATATACGCAGAGAGTGACCGTCTCGTAAACTAGACGAACGGCACACATTTCAATTCGTATCGCACCAAGTGCATATGAACGTTTTTTTCTTGCATACCGAAACTGTTGACTGGCGACGACCACAGTACAATCCCGACAATCTCTAATAAACACACTTCCTTCGCACGGTGCAATGAAAATAAAACACCGATGACAAGCGTCAATAGTAACTTGAGCCGTCCGATCAAAAAGATGGATACTACAATCCTATCATTCTGTCAACACCAAGATTGATATAAACAGATATGGACAGCATACATTACCTCGCAATCCTCAATATTAAATGGCATCCCCTCTGGAATAGATCCAGGAGGTTTGACCACATCCTGTTTGACGAGTTTTGAAAACAAAAAGTCTGCGGCATTGTATTTTGGTGGTGGTGGTGGGACCTCTGGTATAGGTTTCTCTATTTTTTGAGTTGATGTGCATGCCGGTTCTGGTTGTCCCCTCTTTTCCTTTTGTTTGGATTTGAGATGCAAAAACTCGACGGCTCGTTGAATCCATTGTGGGAGCTTAAGGAATCCCATTATTGGGAGTTTTATTTTTTTTGATATTGGTAAAGAAACCGTGGCTATCAAAACCTGCCTTGAAACTTTGGAAATGGCCCTCTTTGGGCCACAATTTTGTTTGCAGAACTAGACGTCTTTACCTATCTTGGTCTTGCACAGGCTGGGCTATTCACACCAGACCATATGAGCAATGTTATCAGGATAAATACATCACAAACTGACGATAGATATAGGGAGTACTTCATTTTTTTCGTCAACTTTGCAACATCAGTCAACACAAGGTTCCATCCTTTCACTATCCTATCTCGTCTCTTCACTACGGTTAAACAACAATCCAAGCGCTTTTTTATTTCGCCCTCTCACACTTCTATACATATTTGTGAACGCAAACGACATTCACAATATTCACCGAGTAGGTCTATAACGCGAAATGTTCACGCCCCATTTGGGACACCCGACAGTCGGAATACAAAAAGAGTCTACACAACGGGCCAGGCGTCAAAAGAGTCTCTCTAATTGTAGTAAATATATATACGTCTATGATTACAATGAAAAAAAAAAAAAGATGTATGCATCTATGCACATGACAAAAATTCCAAATAACTGCTCCAAAGGTCGGAAAAACGACAAGCAAAAAAAATTCCACAACAGCAACCCTTTTTAGACACGCCAACGGGAAGACGTGCCACTGAGAGCCGGCGCAAGCGTTAACCCACTCTCATCCTCCTCAGAAGCCTCACCCCGAAACTCCCGTCGATGGCCAATGTCTTCTCGCTCACGTTCACCTCTTCGTCGAGGTTCTCCTTTCCCCAGCATGGGCTTAACAGTCTCCTCAAGAGCCTCATCCGGAACAAACTCGGGTGAGACTTGTGGAGCACTACGACGTGACGATGGGTTATTCGCTTCCCATTCCTTATAAGTATGATAAACCTGGAACCCGACTTCAATCATGATGAGAATAATGATTCCCCATTCCAGTCCGGTAGAGTGTTTTGTGTGGAGGTGACTGCGAATGACTTCAGTCAACTCATTTGCATAGTCTAATTTTTTATTAAAGACGGCGATCCGCGGTCGGACGTCCAGGTTACGCGATATTCGGTCAAATATGTCTTCCATTTTGGCACTCGACCAGCAAAAATCGGGAGAGTCGAGGAGTTCACCGTGGAGGTTTAGATGACCTCGTAGAGAAAAGAGTTCACCAAGGTTTTGTAGCACGGCTGCACGGCTGAGCGGAAGTTTTTTGCCTTGCAAGAGGACTTGAGGGATGTGACGGTTCTTTTCCAAATGCTTTTCAAGCATTTCCTCAAGTGCAGCCAACTTTACGGATCGCGCCAGACCAGACGAGTATGCTAATCTCGCTTGATGTGCGGGGAGAGAGTTGCCAATAATGATAGTATCAGCGGTGAGTCCTCCAGCCCTATTGATACAACGTTAATAAAATACAAAAACCCAGCATATAATAGCATGTAAACTCACTGGTCAAGATCCACACAATAATGAAACCACTCAGTTTCTGCTTCCTTGTACGGATTAATCTCCACCTGCTTCACCAAACGCAACAAGGCCGCATTCTGCGCATCCGTCGCACCCCACGTCGCAAACGTTCCATCCCGAAATATAAACGCTTCTGCGTCATGTCCTGCTGAACTAGAAATCGACTCTGATGGGTTCACAAGACGAATATGATACACATCATCGGCAATGAAGGGAAGTAAAAGGTATTTCCTCTGCAAGAGAGGTAAGAGAGTCGTAAAGTTGTAATTTTCAGCGGTGCAGTAGGCGGTGGCTCGCATTCCTTCGTCCATAGGCGGTACCACAACAGATGGCTGCCCAGATTCTTCTCTTCCAACATCCCGCACTCCCTTCTTTTTTTTTGCTCTCCAATTGGGACCTGAAGGGCGGTTGTCCTCTACCCGTGGGTTAGCTCCAATCCGGATAATTGGAGAAGTTGTAAAGGCACGGCTTAATCGCTGTTGGACCGGACGTTGAACATGTAGTTCACATGCTCGTCGCAGTGATGGAGAGAATGCCTATGAAAACGTAAATAAAAGGCATTCAAGACACAATTAACAGGCATGAAAGATGAATGGATCTTACCTTTTGCGAGCTCTGGCAGACTAGTCTTTTGAGTCCGCCAAGCATTCTTGGTTTGATTGAAGCCATTTGGTTTTTTCAATTCAAAAGGAGAAGAGGTGCTTGCTTTGTCAAAGATCTTAAGGTCGCAAGCCCCTAGCAACCGATGACACACCGGTATCCATGAACGCGCTGCTGCTATCACGATTTCAATCATGACGTGTAAATCCGATATTTGGTTCAAGACCAGAGGATCCAGCCCAAAAAAACGTGTGAAATATATTTACAAACATAAAGGGGTATATACTTTATCTCAAAACCAAAACCTTCCACCAGTACAGAGTTTTGCACAAAAAAATAGGGTTGTGAGACAAACAAAAATGTACATCAGCAAAAAAAAGCTCAAAACTGCTATATGCGTTCAAGCATTGCAATGGATATCAAGTGATATTCCACTGGTTCCTCAAAGCTTCCACATCCTTCACCACAAACTGATCACCCTTCTCCACCGCAAAGGATCTGACAAAAGTCGACACCAGACCTTTGCACTCTGCAGAAAAGGATATGGTCGAAAGGTTGGGAGCACGGTCCAAGATGAGTTTTAGACCAGGAGGTTCGACCGTAATCCGCGACTGGAGTTCGACATGCGTCAAGGCAGGAAAGGATTGTACCGGGCCTGAAGCAGAACCAGATTGCGTCCCAATGTTCATGTTAACATATGTCCCATTGGGGCCCTCCTCACTCACATCCCCACCTCTGACTTCCCCACCCACAAGCACAATTCGCTCTACAACCTGCCCACAACTTCCAGCCAATATTTCCATTCCAGTCTCATCCAGTTCGCACACTTCCAGTCTGAGTACCTTGAGTCTATCCAATTTCGCAAGACGGAACCACCAAGCGAGGGAACATCCAACGAGATGCAAACTGCGGAGATTGGGACAGCAACTTGTAAGGAGGTACAAGTGGGACGCCCACGGGTTTAAAAGGCCCCGACTGGGAGATTGCGGGTCGGTGGTACCCGTGAAGCAGAGGTCACGAACAGTGTGGGTGTATGAAGGCCTTGGAGGTGTCCGAAAAAATGACGGAAAATGGTGCGTGGTCATGATGGGGGACGTGTGCAATAAAAGCGACGCTGTGGTGCGGGTCAACAATGTTGCAATGTCGAGTGTGCAATATATCGCAATCACAACTGAATATAAACAAAAAAGGTTAGCGTTGGCAATCTCGCTCTCCAACAAATGCAAACGTGTCTCACCTAAAAATGGAACAGTATAGAACAAAACCATGAACCAAGCCAAGACGACTGCATACCCAACTCCCAAAAGACATCTCGCTTCTGGCACCAATCTTAAAAAATGTCGGCCAAACAAAATCATCGTTGCCGTTCTATAAAACAGCGGCATCCGGCCACCGTATGCCAAGAACGTATGTAGGTTCGCAAGCGACGTAATTTCATGGCGACGGCGAGCAATAGCCGCCTGAGCTATCCGGGACAAAAAAGGTGACGGTGTTTGAAGGAGGTGGGCGAGGTCTTGAGGTGGGAGGTACGACGCAATCTATCATATTTTCACCACGTTCAGCCCCAAAACTGTGCATTGCAAAAGTTACTTGAACCAACGCCGAATTACCTGATGTAAAACCTCGGGAGGTAAATCCACCAACTTTGCATGAGGTACCAACTTCTGTTTCTTTTCCCTCCTTCCCCACACTCTACTCAAAATGCTCTTCTTTTTGACATGTCGTCGTCGGTGCTTGACAATTTCACCTTCGTAAAATTGCCACATGCGACTAAGCGCAATCCAACTCTTGACCCATTGTCTAAATTCACCGGGTGTGCGAATATGTGGCGGGGGGAGCGTACTTGTCAATTCTGATGAATCCACTGAACGAGGGTCAACGTCAGTCCCTTCAGTCGGTGAAAGGACGCGGAGTTTCATTGTGGCGGATAAATGATTGCTTGTTCAAATGTCTTCCGGAATCAGTGAGAAAGGATGAGGTACTGAGATAGGTATAAAGGAGGTTGAAATGTACTTGAAAGCAAAACCAAGACGAAACGACATTGTCAATGGAAGAAAGCTGGTGTTTAAAGGGGAGGCGGGGTCGCTTACCCTCGCACACTCTTTGAACACACCCGATGACAAAGTGTGGTTTGTGTGCGGGTCAGTTGATGCAATGAGTGTTGCTAACATTAAACGCGTTTGTGGCACAGCAAGGTTTAGCCACTTGTCTCTTCGTCATTCTTCTTCTTCTTCTTTCTCCGCTTCCTTTTGCTTGGTCTTTCTCTCGTCATTCTTTTCTTTTTTTATTTCTTGATCGCAGAACATTGATGACAGCAATGGCATATGCAAGGAAAGAAAGACATAAGGATACTGGTACTAGTACTGGACCTTTACAATTACAACGGTATCGACAAGAAAATATCCCCTCCCAACCACCTCATCCAAACCAACAAAATAAACTGCGCACTACTTTTGTACATAAAAAGTCTTTACAGCGGCACAATCCACTCCTTGCCTCTAGACGGCTTGGAGAGCCAGTTCCTCATCTGGTTAACAGCCCAATGAACATTGTTGAGCGTTCCGTAAACTGCCATGAACCTAATATGGGTGCTTTGCTCGTCTCGCGGCATCATGTGCAGAATCCTGTTGCGTTGCTCTTCGGTACACTTGTGGTTGATAAAGAAAAAGTATTCTTCTGGCTCAGCGCTAAAGATCACATTGGTAGACGTTGAGGCCATGACGTTGGGTAAAATGCTGGCGATGAGAAGACCGCATCCGTGATGGTTGATGGCAAACAAGTGGCCAGTTCTGAAAAATCAATCCAAAGTTAGTAAGGTAATCTAGCTTTGAAAATGTTTGAATTGAACGTACGTTTCGTTGCTCATGGTGGTTACCCTGGCCTGAACATCCGCAAGGTTGGTGTTCAGGGTCATCAGGACATTTCCAAAGTTTTGGTGCTCGCGTTGTGCGATTTCCTATGATGGCGCAAGATGTTAGAAAACATAATCCATAATCAAACAGCATTGCCCCAAAACAGATACTATACCTGTATAGTCGTAAGCTGGTTTTGGGTGGTGTGCTAACAAAAAAACCAAATCGTCATCAGTAAGAACACATTATCGAAGAGGGATACCGCGAGCTAGCTCGTACCTGCATCCAACCGATCTGGTTGCGGATTTCCCCCATGCTTGCACTCATTTGATCCACCGTTTCATTTAACCTCTCATGGGTACGAACCCACTGCCTCTCTGCATTGTTCAGTCTCTGCAAGCGAAGAGCGATGAATGATATCTTGGTGGCTTTATGCAACTGAGATACACGAAACTCACCTCATTGATCTGTTCATTTTGGGCGTTCAAAGCCGTAACCTGCCGGCTCTGATCTGTCAAACTTTCAGTGTTTGCGACGACCTGATAGAGCACAACAGATTAAGAAACAAGTTGAACCATGACAAAGATTATGGCTGGCAAAGATACCTGGGCTTCCAAATGTTCAACACGGGCCGCCAAGTCGACGATAGAGTCTTCATGTCGGGTGAAATTTTCCGCGCTCAGCTTTGAAAGCGTCTTGATATGAGTCGTGACCTTTTAAAATGAAATAGTTTAACACAATAGTGAATATCAGATATGCATGACTTGAGTGTACATCAAAGAGGATGGCCACAACGTCGCGGGGAGCAGGTGCCGCGTCGTCTTCAGTGTCATCGTCGTCCTCCTCATCCTCGGAGACAGATGCGCTAGAACCAGCTTTAGGACACCTGCAAACATGTCAGAAAGTGAGACACAAAAGATTGCACCCCTGGACAAAGCGAAACATCAACCTACTTCATGCTACGTATCATTGCATTAGCGATGGATTCTTTGAGTTGCCGAGTCTTGCTCCGGGTATAGCCCTTGGTTTTGACGCCCCAGTACGCGGCGAGTGCTCGTAATTCGGTAGCGGTGAGGTCGTCGTCGCCGAGAAGTTCGGAAAGTGTGACCTCCTCAGGATGAAAGGTGATGCATTCCTTCTAAGAAAAAAAAAAATCCAAAAATCAGCAACAGGACAAACGGGTTTGCTTGAACAACAACTGGATATACAAAACATACCTTAATTTTCTTCATTGTAGCAATGGCATCTTCGGCGTCGGGTGAGGCTGCCCTCTTCTTTCCTTTCCTGTCGACAGTCATGATTGAACCAAAGAATGAAATGAAGCGAGAAGCGAGGGATGGAATGCAAGCGACGAGCGAACGAATGCGGTAACACGGATGAATGAATAAGGCCACACGAAAAAAAGTAACGAATGTAGGGAAAACGAAATAATAGCACACGCAAGCGAACGAATGAAAAAAAAAACACTAAAACTCTACAAAGAAACGAACGAACGAACGAACAAAAACCCGAACGAACGAACAAATGCACGAATGAACGAAACGCCCAACCCAACGACACAAAAGCAGAAATGCAATGAAAAAATAACGAAACGATGGTAGAAGAAAGCTGGGGGGGAGAGAAAACCGATGCGCCTTTTATATGTGGCCCGCCTAGATCCCCCTGCGTGGGACTGCAAGAGACATTTTCGGACTCGGTCCCCCAACGCGAAAGATAGTACTTTCTCCAATGCCACCACATTCACTAATCATGTCCTGAAATCAACCATACATCTTGCACACCTTTACAGTCCGGATATCGGACAGAAACAGTAACACGCTTTCCGTAATGTGGGGCACAGTTCAACACTTTTGATTTCCCTCCCAAAAAAAATAAAACCCTTGTGAGCTTTTCTTCCTGGGGTTAATTTGGGCAAGAATTTAGGGATGTGGAGAAGTTACTTTGTCCCATATCCCACACGTGTAAGAAACCCGAGAAACTACACTTTTTTTGTTGCAACCCATCTGGGCCGTACTTATAGCGTTACTTTTGCAACATGCTTTCATCCATCGTCATTCCGACTTTGCCGTGTTTCATCTTTTCAGGTTTTTGCCATCATTTCATATTCCCTGGGGTTTGTTTTTTGCCTACTCTGGAAATCGAGAGATCCTGGGAGGGGGGTGTGAGTGAGCACGCGTATACAAAGGCTCGGCTGATGGACGTTTGACCCTGGGTATTCTCCCCATGATATTTTGAACATGATATACAATCTCTTGTCGAGTGTATGTAGACTCATGAACGATACATGTGTGTTATTATGAAACCGTGAATTCCCAATATCGCTACTTTTCTTTTCCTATGCTTTATGGTGAGTTCGATGCAAGTCCAAATGTCACTTAATTCGCCGGATGTGCCATTATTTTTCTTGCATTTTTGTCCTTTTGTCTTGTTCTCTTATTTTGGTTTCTTGCTGTACAGTATATTTACCCCTTTTCGGTGGACCTACGCAGGTTTTTCCATTTGCGGCTCAATGACGTCCCTTGTTCAGAGACATTGTTGTTCAACACTCGTCATTCAGTCGTTTCTTTTTGCAAGGATAGGAATTATGGTTTCTGATAATTTCATACAGAAATCTAATCATGCACCTCGATAAAATCTGTAAAAAACTTTGCCCCCTCCTGCCTTGTAGATGCAAAGATTTATTGTTTTCGCTGCACGGTGCTTGGGTAGAAGCTCTTTGAGATCCTACCTATTACATGTAGCAGCCAACTGTGGACTCTGGCACTGGTTTTTGGTTCTCGTTTTGTGATAGCTTTAATCGGAGAAGCAAGCGAGATACCAATCTCCGGGATCAAAAAGTTTCTGTAATAGCAAAAGAGGAGAACCAAGGCAATCATTACTAGGAGCTTGCTTGTGTCATAAAGGAAGAGAAATGTCGATGTAGCGTTGTCAAGCCCAAATCCAATCGATGAAATGTAATTATTCAAGTCTTCAATTTCCGTTCTGCGGGACCACGTTGGTCTTCACTTCAACTATCTAAACTGTGATTGGGACAAAGAGGCATTGGATACTAACATCCGGTCGAAGCATTGTATGAATATTCACGATTTTCTGTTGGTGATCGTAATCTAGCATTTGAGATTCATGATATCCCATAGCCGACACACTTTATGATCGCCAGTTGCATGTATGTTACCAACCAAATGCAAACCTGCGATGATGACTCCTTGTTCCGGTATCGGTGCTGGTTTTAGTTTTGCGATTCGCGATACTTACAGCCCAACGCAATTGCATGGTCAGTAATGATCCAGCATGGACTTTTACTGCCAGCCGTTGATATCCTGATTATCTGATAACCCCAGTATCAGCTAGCAGCTTCTCTTATACTTTTCTATATCGGTTTGTCCTGTTACTTTTCAGTATCATTGAAATGCAATTGATGCAAAAACAAAAGTCGACTCGTGCGGGGTTGAATGAGAGTTTTTTACTTCAGCATCGCGTAATCATTGTGCTCGTGATTTTTCAAGTTGCTCCTCCAAGTATTGCTCAGCACTTGTAATGTAAGTACACTAAGGCATATGTTGCATATGCAAACTCTGGCAAATGTTCTTGTAGCCTACAATGAAAGTAGCCAATATTTTTTATAATTAATCGGGAGCCACACCATGATAATTATGTACGGCGGAAGTTATAAAGTGCACTATCGAATCAAGCCGCCTAAAGTTATACTTTTTTGAATGCATAGTGTTACCCAATACAAATTGTCACCAGTTACTGTAAGCTTGAGTTTCCTGGATCTGCTAAGCATCAGCCCAACGCTGCGAATGCACGGTTGCTTGGTATAGCAGTAAAGACTGGGCAAATTGCATTTAGTGCAATGCCATAACTTTGACTGAACTGAACGAATGTTAAACAGTGACGGAGAGTAACCGAAAATCATAATTGACAGTATTTTTGTGCGTACGTATTCCGGTCAAAGCTAGGACATGGCGGCAAATATGGCACAGATAATGACATGAGTCTCCGCTGAGGGAAAATCACTGGACAGGAGGCTTCAGCAATCAGGCTTCGACTGATTGCGTATTTTGACAATTAGCGAACCTCGTTTTTACTATGCAGCATCTCCGCCGGTCAAACGGGGGAAAAGTCAAGCCATGTGGAGCTCCGCTCTCTCAGGGCCCACGTCCGGCGGAGTACTTTTGCAAGTAACTGGGGGCATTTTGTGATGGCAATGACTTCACACTGCATGGCTTAGTCGCGCGATTGTCCCGCGATCTCTTCGCTTTTTTAAACATTTCAACCTTTAATGAGTGTGCTGATATTGTCTTGTTGATTTTTTGAAGCAAGTTACGTAGGTTATTGCCGGCATTTTTACCCTTGGTGCCGGATAGTTGGGTTATGCCTTTATGTCATGCCACAAATTGTTCGTGTTGGTCGGACCTTTTGTTTTTTGTCCTTTGCAATTGCACCCACGTTCTCCCACCTCCTGTACTGTTCGTCATAATGGAAAAGCTCCGGATTGCACATCATGCCAAAAGCCTAGCGCCCATGTCAACTTTACACACCTCCGTCTCCTGGCTAGGCATCGGTTGTTACATGACTGTGCCATGTTAACGTCATTTCGTCCACGTTTTCCCTTGCACACCTTTTGGCAGCATCTCCATCCTGGATTTTCTTTTTTTTTTGCATCTAAACCACTGAGCGTAGGAGCGGATAAAATGGAAAAGACGCCTTGGGAAAAGGGGAAATGACTTTGGCATGGATGTCCATCTCCGCGCGATGTGTGGGGAACAAATTGATGCGTAAGAGGGCACATGGTGGGCTTTGAATACGGGGGAAGAAGGGGAATTCCCTCGTTAAATTTGTAACCCTTCCTATGTAAAAGGCTTTATAAAAGGCAGTGCCGTGTCGATTTTCCGTACAAGTATTGTCGCTCCCCAACTGGTCGGTTGGACCATCCTCACCCTGTGTTCCTTACCTGTCATCAATTCTTTTCTAAATTCGTGATTATGGCACGTATTCGCATCAATACGTTAACGTCGGCATTGGCGATATGGCTACTAGCCTGCATCCTCTCTGTCTCTGCCACTGACAAAAACGCCAAGGATGCGCAACTCGAGTCATTCACTCGGGATGATGAGGGGAAACCATTGACCACCGACTTTGGGGTTAAAATAAATGATACAGATAATACGCTCAAGGCTGGCATTCGAGGTCCTAGCTTGTTAGAGGATTTCCATTTCAGGGAAAAGATTACCAGGTTTGATCACGAGAGGATACCCGAGCGAGTTGGTGAGTGAATGTACTATAGAACTGCCGTTACTCCAAATAATAACAGGAAATGCCTAACGCCAATCGTTTTGTTAGTACATGCTCGCGGTCATGGAGCCCACGGATTTTTTGAAAGCTACTACGATCTTTCCTCTATCACTCGCGCAAAGTTCCTTTCCGCTGCAGGGAAGAAGACGCCGGTCTTTGTTCGTTTCTCTACTGTCTTGGGTAGCCGAGGATCCGCGGACACGGTGCGCGATGTGCGTGGGTTTGCAACAAAATTCTATACTGAGGAGGGAGTGTAAGAAACATGCGCTTGACTTGAAATCATATAATCTTTGATGTTAACGATCTTAAAACTAGATTTGACATTGTCGGAAACGATATCCCAGTTTTCTTTGTGCAAGATGCTATCAAGTTCCTTGACTTGATCCACGCAGCCAAGCCCGAACAAGACAATGAAATCCCTCAAGCAGCAACTGCACATGGTGCGTGTCCGGACACCACGCACTTGAGAAGACTGGCTCATCCTAACTATCGTTTTTATATAGACAACTTTTACGACTTTGTTACCCTCACACCAGAGACTCTTCATACGGTGCTCTGGGCTCTAAGCCCTCGAGGTATTGTAAGGAGCAACCGCGAAATGCAAGGATTCGGAGTCCACACGTTCCGTTTTGTCAACAAAGAGGGCATGTCTCGGTTTGTAAAGTTCCACTGGCGTCCCGTAAATGGAGTAACGGCACTCGTTTGGGACGAGGCGCAAAAGCTTGCTGGCAAGAACCCTGACTGGTTGCGTCAAGATGTATGGGAGGCCATCGAGCGGGGAGACTTTCCAGAATACGAATTTGGAATCCAGGTTGTCGAAGAGGAGGACGAGTTTAAGTTCGACTTTGATCTGCTCGATCCTACCAAGATCATCCCCGAAAGCGAGGTGGAAGTCAAGTGGATCGGAAAGATGACGCTCAACAGAAACCCCGACAATTTCTTTTCCGAGACCGAGCAAGTCGCCTTTTGCACGTCTCACATTGTTCCTGGCATTGATTTTACCAATGATCCGTTATTGCAAGGACGGACATTCTCCTACTTTGGTAATTATGGATCGCTTGCGCTTATGTGTTGGAAGGAGCATGACACTTATTGTTCTTCCGATTTAAGACACACAACTTAACCGCTTCCAGTCCCCGAACTGGGAATATCTTCCCATCAATCGCCCCATCAACCCTGTACATAACAAGTACGTTTTCCAAAATGGGAGTACTCAACGTGAACAGATCACTAATACATCCTATTCTGTGTGTAGTCAGCGCGACGGTTTCATGCAATTCAACATCTTTAAGGGTCCCGCCGCTTACTACCCCCACACTCGATACGGTTCTGCGGACCCTGTTCCTCCATCAGAAGGGTCCTTTGTCAGTTACCATGAGAAGATTGATGGCTACAAGATTCGTGCACGATCACCGACATTTTTTGACTGTAAGTTCCTCTCTGGAATTGCACGAAAAACACACCGCATCCTTTCCCCTAACCAAATTTTGATGATAATAGATGTTAGTCAGTCTCAACTGTTCTACAACTCGCTTGCTCCCTGGGAGCGCAAGCAGTTGATTGAGGGTTCAGTATTTGAGATCACCAAAGTCAAGAGCAAGGATATCCGTCAGCGATGGGTGGACTTGATTAACCAGGTCGACCACGAATTCGCCACCATTGTCGCAAAAAATGCGGCTGTGGACGTCCCATCCAAGACATACCCCAATAATGGCAAGAAATCCAAAGGAATCAGTATCGATGACTACCCTCTCAAGAGCATTCGATCTAAAAAAGTGGCCATTTTGGCATGCAAGGACGTGGCTGCTGACCAACTGAAGAGTGTTAAAGGTTTCTTGGAAGGCCAAGGAGCCGTGGTTGATGTCGTGTCTTTTAAATTGGGCAAGATCGAGGGAACGGACATTGAAGCTACTCAGACGTTTGCCACAGCCGATTCAGTCTTTTACGACGCAACCTTCGTCCCTGGGGGAAAATCTGCTGATTACCTCCGTCAAAACTTTTGGGACTTTGAGGATACTTGGGTAGGTCCTTTTACTGTTCTTGAAGTACGCAAATGGGAATGTATAATGATGTACCAATTGATTAGGCCTTTGTCCGAGACACGTATCGCCACGCCAAGCCTCTCGCTGCTCTCGGCGAATCCGTGTCATTCGTTGAAAATGCCATTAAACCCGCAAAGCTTGAAGGCAAACAAGCGGCAGGTGTCCTCACTGGTGGCAATGATGTTAACAAGGACGGCTTTGCTCACGGAATCGAACAAGCTATTCTAAAGAAACGCTTCTTTGAGCGATTTGATTGAGTTGTTAGCATGGAATACTTGTTGCTTGTTGTATAATGGTCTTGGATTAGTGGATGTAAAATAGCGATGGAATACACGCCCGTTACAAACATGTGGTGAACGGTGGTTGACGCGACGCGTTCCTTGATTACGCGATGATCAGATTCCCGTCTAGAATGACTGTAAACACTTTTTCCAGTTCACCAAGAATTTCCTACCGTTTTTTTTCTTTTTTGTCAATGTCAGAATCCACATCGAATTGGGCTGCACACACAAATCGCCCACTCGCCCATGACCATGGGGGTGGTACTACCAGCCCACCTCAAAGTGGTCTCAACACACCCTCCCTTCGCAGTGGCGCACGGACGCCGGATCCGCTGCTCTCTGCGCTTCGTAGCGCCAATGGTTCCTTCCTCTCCAGCGCCCAACAGACTCCTGGATCAATGACACCCCGCACGCGGCAAAGATATGACCTAAAACGCGCGGCATTAATCCAAGACCTTGAGTCCCACGACCAAAAAATGGAATCCCGCGCTCTCGATCGCCGCTTGCGGCACGAGCTTTTTATGGACAAGCTCCGTAAAGACGAAGAACGCTTTGAGCGGATTCGAGCACGAAGGCTGTTGGCTGACTCAGAGCGACGCAAACGGGAAGAACAAGAGTTTGCCAACCGAGAACGGGAGGTGGAGAATGTTCGGATTGCTTCGAGGACGTCCTCTGCGGCGGCTTTGTCTCCACAGGCTAGCTTGGAGAGTTTGTCGGCATCTAATACCTCTTTAGCGAGGAGTATGGAGAGGTTGGATCAGAATGGGCCCCGGGGAAGTGTCACTGGCGAGGTAGGGCATACACGTTATTACATTGCAAAATTCTTGTTTGTCCGTGATCCATCAACATTTTCGATGTTATTTAGGCCAAAGCTTCCGTCCAAGCCGCCAACGATCTACAATCCTTTCAAAACGAACGTCGTCTCAAGAAGCTTGCCAGACAGAAAGCCGAGGAGGAGCGCAAGCGATTGCAAAGCGTAGTACGCAAGCGGGCTGAGGAAAGTATTGAAAACGAGTTTGGAGAGGCTGGGGAGGACAATGGAGACGTCGGACGTCTCAGTGTAGGTGTGCGAGCGGAATCAACTACAGTTAGCGACGCGGGCAAAGTCATTTCTAAAGAAGGCGTAAGGGCGGGCGAAGACCGAGGGACACCAACTGGGCGAGTACAGGACCGGAGAGATGTTGGGCGCGAAAAAGATAGCCAGGAATTAAAACGGGAGAACATCAAAAGAGATTATCCCGAGCAGACAGAAGTCAGGCGATATCAGCGTGGGGAGGTTAATCGTGATATGACTCGTGAAAGCTTTGACTCCGAACGCCGTGACCGCGGGGCCACGATAGGGCTTGTAACCAAGCCTGAGGAAGTCCAACGACACACCCCCCACGAGGACACTCCATCAAAACGCCGTGAAGTTGATAGCGTGGGACATAAAGAAAGTAGACATGCGGTTGACAATATCCGACGGAATCAAGTTCGTGAAGATGCGGATTCTCTCCGACGTGAGCGAACGGATATACGCCCGGCAACCGATCGCGGAGGCCTCCAGCCCATACACCGGAACAATGACGAATCCGCAAGAGATGATGTTAAACCCTCACAACAGCGGACTAGCGATCAGCTCGCAGATGTTGGATTGAGAGAGGAAGAGCTGGATGCTAAATATTCCAGATCCAACAATCGCGATATACAGGAGGATGCAGATGTTCATCGAGAAGAGGGAAAATCTCTCAGCATTGAAGAAAAACGAGAAGAGAGTGGAAGGGAAGCAGCGGCTGTGGCCGTAGTTGAGGTGGTCCAGATTGAGACTGCACTTTGTGAAGTCTTAACAGATGAAGCGGTCAGGAGTACATCAAAGCCAATAGACGTCCAGTCTGAAGATGCTGGAGTTGCGCTACCCCCAGATCTGGACACTGCGGATAACGCACCTACATTTTCCGATGCGAACAATTTAGAGGGTGCGCCTGATGAACTGTCAAGTGAATTTGCTTCTGTTCCAACTAGAAACCAGAGAGATGTAGAAGAAGCTGTACAGGTCGGAGACAAGGATGAGCAATTTTCAGGGCGAAGTGTAGATGAGGATATACTGGGCGTTCAAAATCCGGAAGCTGATCGACAGCGGGCGAAAACAGGCTC
The DNA here is from genome assembly GCF_000182565.1 of Spizellomyces punctatus DAOM BR117. NCBI lineage: Eukaryota > Fungi > Chytridiomycota > Chytridiomycetes > Spizellomycetales > Spizellomycetaceae > Spizellomyces > Spizellomyces punctatus. The sequence continues at coordinate 1,394,486 of NW_015971543.1, forward strand.
TGGTTTATACGACGAGCAATCAGAAGAAGCAGCGGTGGCTGTTGCAGAGCCATCGGCGATTGAGCGTACTTCGGGCGGAGAAAACATTTCGACACCCAAAGATGCCGATTATTCTAACGTACCTACATCTCTGGTCATCGAATCTGTGGCTGAAACCGTCCAAATTACAGGAGACAACAAAGATGCACCTGTGCCGATATCTCTGAGCAATGAAAATGACAACTCTTTGGACGCTGCGGTGAAAGACAGTGAAACGGGCACGCAAGAAGCAAAGAAAGAGGAAGTCGGAAATGGGAACAGGCAGCAAGTATTACATGAATCAGTGGCGCAAGCTGATATGCAGTACGACACTGAGAATGCATCGGCACAGGAGAACATCCCCATATCTAGGAGGTTTTCGGAGGCAAAGCAGCCGCAGGTAGAAGCGGCTCATTATTGTTGATGTTGCGAGACGACTAACTTAGCCTTGCAGATCAAAGCAAACCTTCGGATTAAGGTACCTCACCGACGCACGCCCAGCATCGACCACCTTCGTCACAAGGCAGAATCAGCCCGTCGCTTAGCCAGCCCGACCGACGACGTCACGTCTCCAACAGATCAACCGCCAAGCTCTTCGAATTCACCTACCGGCTCTACTTTCCCTCGATTGTCCATTACATCCATGACACCCACGACCGCCATCAACCTCAGTCCGGATGACGTGACTGGTCCGCCTCGGTCGCGGACTCCGTCTGTTCGGGAGCGAATACAGGCACTGACTTCATCCGCGGCGCCGCCTGCGCCAAAAGTATCTGTACCTGCTCCCACCCAAACACGAAACCTCACCCCAACCTTCAGCCCCTCGCTCACCCCCGCCAGAACTCCGACGACACCAACACGTACTCGCCAATCCAGCACAGCCTCCCAAACAGCTATGAAGAGACCGGTTCAGACAGAACTATACCTAGTAAAAGGCAAAAGGAAGATGTACCTTACCCGTGTCCCGATTGAAGTGGAGACGTTAAACCATGGGGATGTCTTTGTCCTTGTTGTTCCTAAAGTGGACGACGGTGAAGCTCACAGTGCCACGATTTTGGTATGGTCAGGCAAGGATGCAGGAAAGGTCAAGAGGGCAAAGGGAAAAGAGATTGGGATGAGAATGAAAGATAAAGAATGGGGAACACACGCTGTCGTTAGTGTTCTTGGTATGTGTGCTTGTCGTATGGCGTCGGCAGCTGTTGTCCTTAAATCTTCTGACTTTGGCGGGTATTGTATTGTTTGGCTGTAGAGGACGGAGTAGATTCACCTGATGCAGAGATGTTTTGGAAAGTTTTAACTAACGGAGCGCGTACCACACCAGTCGATAACATCAAAGCCGCCGAAGAGGGGGGCGATGATGTGGAGCACGAGAAGAAAATTGAACGGCATATGTACCTCTATGGGTAAGTTGTTCTCAGAAGTACAGATGTCCATGGGTTTTATTAACCGCCCTTGCTTCCACTGAAGGGTCAATAAAAATACGTCCTCGGTAACATCGATCACACCACCCGGTAAGCCCCTCTCATCCAAGATCCTGCAGAAAGGCACAACCTACATCCTCGACTGCTACACCGAAGTTTATATCTTGAGCGGACGGAACGCATCCGACGCGGAAAGAACGCTCGCGTTGAATTTCACAGAAGACCTGTCCATTAACCAGGACCGGCCCTTCACGGCTACGACGTACTTTGAGCGAGAGGGGTTTGAGAGCGTAGCGTTTCGAGAGAGGTTCTATGATTGGCCTGAGGAGAGTGGAATTGAGGTTAGGAAATTGACCAATGTAGTTGCTAAGGATAAAACATGGGGTGTTTACGATCGGGGTGGGGGTAAGAAGATCTTTCATGATACGTCGCAAGTTGAGCGACCCAACTAATGGTTCGTGTCCTAGTGGATGTCAAGAAAGTTGAAAAGATCAACGTACAGAATATGTTCATACCACCTCCACCCCCGGCCAGTTGGGGTACGCCAAATGGCCAAGAGGAAGAAGACATTGGTGGTCCGCCAGCTCCTGAGATGGATCGTGGATGTTTGGAATTGAAGGTGAACATCTTCATCACCATGTAGTCTCAGTGTACTTGTTTCATGGTTTTGATTCACTCCCTTCCTCTGCAAAGGTTTGGCTGGCCCAACCGCACGAAACTGACAGCAAAGTCGAAATAGCACCCTCGGAACACGGCATCTTTTACGCCGAAGAAAGTTATCTGATTCTCTACCGACATTTGACGGGCCGAGACGGGAATGAAAAGGAGGCTGCCATAGCATACTTTTGGATTGGATCCGAATGCAAGAGTGTATGCATCCTCCTTTCACCCCACTCGCGTAGTTTGCTCCAGATGCTCACGCTCTATATTATAGACGGACCAAGCTGCGGCTGCCTATCTGGCAACCGATCTTGAAAAGCAACATAAAGCCCGTCAGATCCGTGTCACGCAGGGTAAAGAGCCATCACATTTCCTGGGCATTTTCAAGCATCCTGTTATTGTCCGCCGAGGAACTAGAGCGGAGTTTGGGACGAGTGAAAAGGCGTTGTATCATGTCATGGGTTTTGAGAAGGGGCTGGTACGAGTCATTGAGGCTGTTTGGGTGAGTAATAGAAGGTTGGATATTACTTGCGTCTAATCTCACATTGAACCAATTTATATCGCGTTGCATTTCAGAATCCCTCCTCCCTATCCTCCGCGAATAGTTTCGTTCTTAACCTGAAAGACAAAGTATTTATCTGGCATGGCACAGGTAGTTTCCCGTTCGAACGCGATATGGCGGAGCGCGTTGCCCAACGGATATGTGTAAGTCCCCCTATCGTCCTTTATCATCCAATCTTCTTTCTTTTAATTCGTCCCTTGCAGGACTCGAAACCCATTACGACATTGGAAGAACTACAAGAACCCAAAGTGTTCTGGCAAAAGCTTGGGGGAATTGATAAAAAGTCCCATAACCATCAGCAGGATTATGCTTCGATGCCATATTTGGCCAAGAAGAAGGAGCTGGAGGGATCTTACACGTGTCGCCTCTTTAGAGTATCGCATATTGTTCATGGAAATCCAACAGTATGTGCATCTTCTGGTCTTGGGAAGAAGATGGCGTCACATTCCAGCATTTCACTGACAGGGTCGTTTGGTTCACTTAGGCTGAAGAGATCGACCCTTTCGTACAATCCGACTTGGAAAACACCGGTGTATATATTCTCGATGCCTTTTTTGAGATTTACATCTGGGTGGGCGCAGATGCGAAATCCAATTACAGGGACGTCCGATTAGCCTTAGAGACTGGCTTGGTGAGTAACAGCACTCCTTCTCCATCAGCGAACAACGTGATGACCGTCCATGTCACGACAGGATTACGCAGATTACGTCTCAGCGCGCCAGCAAATGCGGAACTTGGATCGGACAAAAGTTCGATTCGTTCGGTCTGGTTCCGAACCAGCTGGCTTTAAGGCGGCGTTCCTTGCTTTCGAGGATGGAAGCGAAGATATTGCTGGATCTACTGGATTTGTGAGTTTTGGATTCCCACGTTGTTAAACTGGTGGTGCTGATAAACTAATGAGCGCTCTGTCTGTAGTTGAATAAACTAAAATCTAAAACTGGAAGAAAGAAGCGTGAACCTCAGGAAGAATCTGCCATTGATATTCTTGAAAAGGTACCCTCGTCAGCTGCCACTCTCCGGATGGAAAATTACAAAAACTAAAAACATCACGCAGTTCAACAAGGCTGTTTACAGTTTCGACGAATTAAAGAAAAAGGATGATCTGCCTTTAGGTGTTGATCCCGCTCACGTTGAGATATATCTTTCCCAACCCGATTTCCAGAAGCATTTCAAGATTGATAAAGTGACATTTTCATCCTACCCTGCTTGGAAGCAAGCAGAAATGAAAAAAAGAGGTAGCGTCATTGTTAGAGTGGCATTACTGGTTGATTAGTACTCACAATTATTGCGCTCGGATTGTAGCTGGTCTTTTTTAAATGAACCGATGCTTTTACTATATGATGTGTTGTAATTTGGTAAATGTATTTGTAATAAACTACCTTTTTAAGAGCTTAGATCAAGCTACCACTTTCAATAGTTTGCCAATGCATTTAGTTTTAAGAATGTATTGCGTATATACAGATGTGAATGAGAGCAATGCGTTCATGGCACTAGAACGTCGCAATACCGGCAATCACCAAATAACATCCTCTTCCATTGCCAAGCTGTCTTGTCCACCGATAGCAGTCTCGATCTGCTTTTTGACAACGCCCCCAACAGCCTGCTCCACAATTTCAGCAAGCCCTTCCTGTCCCTTTCCTCCAATCTCCGCGAATACGTCTTCCAAACCTTCTGCCTCCATTATCACTTCCCAGAAACTCTTGGGGCGAGGATAAACTTTAAAGAGCACCACCGGCTTCTCGCCTTCCTTGTGCACAATCTTTTTGATCAATGACGTTTTGGCCTTTTCTTTTCTGTTCTGGAGAGATGTGTCGACTGCGACATCTATGGCATTCCAAATTCCCCCCAGCTGATCAACGAGACCCAATCCGAGAGCCTGAACACCTGTCCAGACCCGACCGCGTGCAGCATGTTCAACTTGGTCAAGGTTCAGCTGTCGGCCGTCCATGACACGTTTACGAAAGGTTTCATATAGGGCTGCTGTTTGACCATGATAGCGCCTTAGAGCGTTCCCTCGGAGATCGTGGAGAAGGGACTGAAATTGTGCGCCTTTGGTGGTGTAAATTTCGCCAAAGGTGACACCTATATTGTCTTGAAACTTGCGAGTTATGACAGGCCGAGCACTGGCGACGCCGATGGACCCGGTAATTGTGCCCGGATTAGCAATTATCTTCTGGCATGGAGCTGTGCAATAATATCCTGGGTTTGATGCAGTTGTGTGAATGGGTTCTGGCTACATAAACAAAGGAAGATGTATCTAATTCTCACCACCGGATGCAGCCATATTACCGTAACTGGCAATGACGGGTTTGCCAGAGACTTCTTGAGCATGTTTGACAGCCTCCCAGATTGTCTCGGTAGCCACTGCATCCCCTCCACCGGAATCTACAGTGGGCACAATGCCAGTCAAGAAGCATGGCCAATCCAGCAACGAGTAGCCAAAAGCAAATGATCTCAACTCACCAATCCTAAACAAAACCACATCAACATCCTTATCCGCAGCACACTCCCCGAGCGCCCTCGCGACCTCATTGCTACCAAATCTGCCGTCCCCTCTAATGATGGGTCCAACAAGGTATACCAACCCAACAGTAACCTTGTCATTTCCTGCCGCAATCTTGAGTGCATCCGTGACTTCTTCTTCTGCGGTACGGGCTACAAAGTACCGCGAGAGTGGCATCGATGGCTGCCCTTCTTGGGTTCGCCGGTGATGCTCTTTACGGTGGCCATGCGGGTAGGTGTGGTGCTTGTAGGTTAGCTTATCAATGAGGCCTGTCGTGAGGGATTCAGTTGAAGTTAGAGGAGCATTGTCCATCAAGGTTTGGACCTTTATTGGAATGTAAGTTGATGTTTCACCCAACAAAGTTGAAAGTAAATGCTGCCTTAGTTACCTTTTCGACGGCGCTCATATCCTTCTCTTCCTTCTCGGTCGGGACTCGCGATTCCTGTGTTTCCGCTTTTTGTTTCTCATCGCGACTAGGCTGCTGATCTTTTGCAACAGCTTGTTTGGTATCTTCATAGGCCTTCTGCGCCATATCCGCCGCCTTCTTGGTCTCCTTTGCCTGCTTTAAAACCCTCCCAACATCCTCGGGGACCGCCTTACCCTTTTCCGTGATGAGGACTTGTCCCCCTTCGTCACCTACAGCCTTAACTTTTTCAACAACTTTCTGGGGCCATCCCGTCTCGCTCTCGACATGCAGATCTTCCAAAATTTGTAGACCATCCACGTCCCCTTCCGCAAGAGAGAGAATCCGCACCTGGTCTTGAACCATTTCTACGACTTTCTCGGACGAGGCAGGGAGAAGATTTGAAATGCTCTTCACAACCTTTGCCCGGGCGTTTGCTATCCCGGTTATTAGCTGGTCATTGAGGGAAGCCAAAAGCTGCGCGAGGTTTTCCTTTTGGGGCTGTGGGAAATCCGTCGATGTAAACATTGAATGGACGGACTTGTATTCTCTATCAAAAAGGCGATGATTTGAAGTGTTGGTGCTGGTCTTTTGCGGTCAGAACATGTTCAGATCCAAATATACTGTACCCAACAGCAGACGCCCGCACAACAATTCCAAGTCTATCGAGCAATCGACGCAGGAACTAACATACATTGAAAAGCAACAGGAATATAAACAACCCTTGCGATTGAACTTGCAAGGTAGAGCCAAGATCTTACCGGTTGCGCCATACCGACTCCAAAAATCGGAAGACTTCCCACTGGTTCCATACAGACTTCATCAAATGCCGTAGCAAGATAATACAGCAACTGACTATCTGCGCTCGCATCCAAGGCATCAATAGCCTGGCCCGTCAACCATGGACTTTTGCGTATGAACCTACCGAACGTATCCGTACATGCAACAAGTTTATATCCGACCTGTCCAAACTTTTTTTGTTTGGCTTCCTTGAATTCGTTAATTGCATTCCGAAGCTCTTGGACTTGGGCAAAACCCAGTTGTGGCCGAGCTGTGCCTGGAACACCAGATGAACTTAAATCGACGACCAAACCTACATTTCCCAAGATTTCATTTGTCGATCAAGACGGTTTTTTAAAGAGGAGCTTGATTGGGTACCGACCTCTAACACGATCATCATCCTTGGCCCATTTCAAAATCCGTACAGCATCAAAAAGTGTCAAGCTACTTAGGGCCCCTCGCGAGAGAGCGCCAAGGAGCCCAGTACGTTGATTCTGGGCTTCCGTTATATATGTCTGGATTTTCAAGACTTTAGATGGTTCCCCAAAAAAAACCACCAGAGAAAGCATTTTAGCTACCCGATCAAGTTTCCATGTCAGGATTGTGTCTGGGTATATTTTCAGTGCCTAGGAACGACAACAACAGTTTATCCCAAAGAAATGAACTGGCACAACAATCTGCAAGCTATTGCTCTGCTCATACCTCCTTTGCTCTCTTCCTCTGCTCCCACCAAGACCAAAATGTGTATCCAATCACTCCAGCATACAAGATTCGCCGAGCAATCAAGCCCGTTCGCTGGAGGTTAGGCCAGACGACCGGTGGAGGTTGACGCGGTCCTTGAGGACGAGGAGGAGTGTCGGAAGGCGGTGTGTTGCTCGACATTGGTCAAATGGGTGCAATTAGCTTTCTTGGACAAAGGATGTATAAAACACTGGATGATGGCTAATAAATATGTGGCGAGCAAATCATAACGATTGCCCTAATTTGATCGAGTCACAATACTTTTACGAGAAACTCCAGCATCTTGCTATGCGAGAGCCCTTAATTGTCACGTCATTATGCTGACACGCTCCAGTTCTCTGGCGGTGAAAGCAGAAATATTTCCAGTCTTTTAACCATCTATGTTCATAAAACCAAACGTCCATCACAGTCCATGGGCCGCCTGTACCAACTTTGTACATGAAAGAAAGAAAGGACGAAAAGACAAAGAGAGCACACAGAAAGAGGAAAACCAAACTAAGGGTAAAAAGGATGGAGGAAAGGTGGAAAGGACAGACACTACTGGCAGAGAAAAATGTACGGAAGAAAAGCCATCAGAATTTAAGTCCATGGCATTCTGTCCCACTCCCTCCCAAACGAGGCTTTGCCCATCGATGGGGACCACCAGGACAGTCCTGTACCGTGAATCTCTAATCGTGACTTTCCCAACCAAATTTCGCTGTCTATGCTCTCTTAATCGCTGAGTGAAGGCCGCTGAATCGGCACCGGTTGGAATTGATCCAGATCAATTCCTCTAGCGCGCAATGCTGGCTCGGCGTGTGCAGGAACAAGAACCCGGTTCAAATCAGGTTGAATAGACAGTTCTACGTTACAGAAAAAAGTCAGAATAGTCCACCATTAATCCGACAAAGATAAAATTACCCAGAGTTGAGAAGTCAAACAACGGTGGGAAATCCTTTCCGTTCATCATTTTTGTTTCAGGGAGGCGTAACTCATCAAAGAAGTTGTGGGCCATGGCCTCGACGGCAGTTAATCGGTTGGGTGGTGTGTATTCGAGAAGCTTGCCAATGAGATCGAGGGATTCGGGGGTGGTGGGTTTGTTCTTAAACACCTGGATGACGGAAGTAGGATGAGTGCCGCCCACAACTGTCAACATACTATAAGACAAACCTTGGGCCATGTGGCAGCTTTGATTTGAGGGAATTTGTACTCTGTGTAGTTTCGGTTCATAGACTTTATTTGTTCCCGCGTTGGAGTGCCGAGAACTTTGATAATTTCAACCAATTGATCTACCCCGGATTCTCCCGGGAAAATAGGTTGGCCCAGCATGAGCTCAGCCATTACACATCCAGTCGACCATACATCTACAGAGACATGTATTCAGCCATATTATCTCAGATATGGGTCAGATGTATCCTGGAACTCACCAATGCTGACGTTGTAATCGGTACTTCCGAATATCAGCTCTGGGGCTCGGTAATATCGGGAACATATGTAGCTCACGTTGGGTTCATCCTTCACCAGAATCTTTGCACTCCCAAAGTCACAGAGCTTAAGAACACCAGTTGCGGGATCAAGCAGCTATACATCAACATAGTGACTGTTAGAGGATGTAACCTGCATTGTGTGGGTAATCGACTTACCAAGTTTTGTGGTTTAATATCACGGTGGCAGATGCCCAGTGCGTGGATGTAAGCAAGCGCTCTGAAGAGTTGATACATGTAAAGCTGACGACAGAGAAAATTAGCCACATCCTTGTTGACGCATGATGTAGACATGCAAGCATAAACAAACCTTGATAGAGAGCATCGGCATTGTTTGCTTGATCTTGGCGTAATGCCGTGAAGCCCTGTATATTGTTTCGGGTATATACTCTAGCGTAAGGTTAAGGAACAGCTCGTCCTTTTTCTCTCCGTTGGAGTAGAAGAACGCCTTCAGACTGCAGATATTGCGGTGGTCAACTAGTCGCATGATTTGCAATTCGCGGTTCTTGTAGCGAAAGGTGTTAGTTAAATTATGATTAGAGATATCCCTCGATATGAACACACCTTGAACCGCTTGTCCTGCAATACTTTCTTGATCGCGACAGGCTCTCCGTTTGGGAGAAGCTTTGCTTGGAAGACGACGCCAAATGATCCATTACCGATGACTTTGTAGTTGGTATATTGGAGATCTATCGGTTCGCCGGTCTTTCCATCGTTTGCGGGAACAATGTTCACCTTGGTCGAGTCTGGTTCACCTGAATTATCAGAGAGAAGGATATTGGTAAATGAAGTCGTCATAAATGAAATTCATAACAGCAACAGTAGACATTGCATCCACTGCTGTTGACTCCCAAGTGCTACTCACTGCTTAATCTCACACCATTAATTACGCTACTTCCTGTTCCTGCTTTGGCCGAGTTGTCCAAAAGAGGTTGTACAATATTTCTTTTCTTGGTCGACATTATCGTATAATAATGTTTGCAGAGAAACGTAAGGGGAAAACAACAGAGAAATAATTATTCACAGAAAAGGGGACGCCGTGGTGGAAAGTGGCAGCTGCTTGTCGAGACAGGGGACGAGATTTGTGGGTCAAGAATCCGCTAATGAGGATGCGCAGGAGGCCGAGTTGACAGCAGAGTCGGTGTGAGTCCCTGAAGTGGGGTTGAGGAAAGAAGAGGAGGGAGATGGAAGGGATGAGCAAACAGAGTGCATCTCTACATGTGCTGGTGCTCATAAGTGAGCTCTTTTACAAACGCCGAGGAGTGTCGTACACGTGTATCGTGTGCATGCAGGGGCAACAGCGATGACGACGATGTTGCGACAGTAAGAATGAACGGTCACTCACAGATGCTCTACACCTGCCCAGCTGCGAGCGATAGCTCGCTGCGCAGATGCACTGCAAGGCCACGTTTGTGGGAACACGTCCAACTGTCACACATCATAGCTTTGACTCACCTCGCTGAAAGAAGACAAGGTTGACTTCGTCCGTATGTTGCACGTCAAAGGTATTTGTGCGCACTAGAGCCAACACTTGGCAGGGAAGCGAGGCAGGTGGAAAAGGGACAGCAGGTCTCTTGCTGGTGTTGTAACGACGGACAAGGCGCTGACTTTGTTCGTGTGCGTTATGTAAACAGAGCAACTGGCCCGACCGGGGCGTAACGGGTGGAGATGATCCCCAAAGGCTGAATCGGTTGCGGGCCCCGATTCACTATGCAAATTCCACAGAGCGGTAGATGGGAGGAAAAAGATAGACTATACTATTATTGTTTGGCTTATTTGATTTGCTCCCTTTGTTGATGGAAAAACGCGTGTCCCTCAAAAACGACGTAACAGAGCAGAAGGCCGAAAGCAAAATACGCGGACTAGCAGCAGGAGCAAGAAGAGCCAACGACACAAAAAGACTGAGAGGTGCGAGATATGGCCCTTTTTGAGATCGATCAGGTCCTCGTATGGCAAAAAGGAATGGAAGTAATAGAAGCAGCCGTGCTTATTGAATCAAGCGATAAATAAGCGAGGAGAGAAAAAAGGGATATTTTCCAAACGTAATATCGAGAAGAAAGAAGCCAACGACGACGACGACGACAGCCAAAAAGTCAAAGACGTCAAAACGCATCTGCAAACAGAAGGAACCCAAAGAACACTTCGGAGGGAAACTTGTAAATTACTTCAAACCTCCCGCGTACTTGTGTTGGGTCATGGGATATAACCTTATCTGGTAACATTACAGTCACATGAATCAGAATTCATTAATTAAAGCGCCTAGACGCCCAATGGAACGTCATTTAATAGTGTGCAGGTGGTAGAAATTGTCACTAGAGACAAATTCTCCCTCCAGCCCACTACAGCCGGTTCTAATTTACAATTAGCCAGCCTGTCCAACCCTTCATAACCTATCCTGCAAACGAGTCCCACCCCTATCCTAACTCGCTACAGGTTCCAGCCTGGGTTGAACTGGGGTATGTGAAAAGCTAACTACTACTAGGCCCAATGACACATGCAATACATTACGGTTGTTCTAACCGGGTAACTAAGCCCACCACATGAGAGGAATCCTACTAAGCCCTTGATTCCGAAATTCTTTAGTCAGAGGATGTTCAGATACTAAGGTAGATCAGAATAATTAGACTGGGAATACACGTGGGAAAATACAAAGATAATGCATACCTGCGATCGTAGTAATATAGTAGTAGCAGCGTTTGCAAGGGGTTATGTTGTATTTGCCAGCAGGATTCTCATGATGGACTTGAGAGTTGAGCGTTGGCAGATGCTTGTGTTGTGAGTCGCGGATGGGTAAAGAGGAAAGAGGGAAGGCCCCCCTTTTATAGACCTTTGGCATGCACCACATCGCAGTTTAAAAAAAAAACATTACATGCATGCCACACCGCTTTAAGTGATAGATGGGGGCGCTGATTATGCGATATGATTAACCGGATTAATCCGGATAATAATGGGTCCTAGTGCCATTTTCAATCACCTCCACACTAAGAATAAGATGTTTATGTAATAGATTACATAATATCAAGTTCGACTCTCGCCGGTCACACTCCGGGGATCCCAGTTCACACTAGCGGTTTTTATTGCCCTGGTACGTGAGTCTACAGTCCTTGTGGCCTTTTTATTACACTGATTTGGCAGCAGGAGTAGCCCGTTATGGCATTAAGTTTACTCTGCACCGCTTTCTTTGGTATTTGCTGCCAAATCTTGTCAGCTTGTTTTCCCTCTTGCCACTTTACAGGGTGCCTGTTGCCAAATATCGATGGTTTGCCAGACTGCTTGTCTATACGAACTTCCGCACTGCTGCAAATTCAAGGTGTGCTCCCCATACCGTATCCATTGACGTATCTAAAGCACAAAGAGGCGGTACGGGGAGACAACGGCGGAGCACGCTGAAGGCGCACAGGATCGCACCGCAGCCATGCTCTTTCTACATATGCTCTTCATTGCATACCAAATCCATGAAGATGGTGGTGGTAGTACCGCTTTGGTAAAGTTCATTCATAAAGCCACATCACCTGCCCTTGTGCAAGTATCTGTGCACAAATTGTGCCTCTGTTGGAGGGCCGTCTCTCCCTGGCGGCAGCTATAGCTTCTATGAACAAAACGTGAGCTTTCCAAGCGTGACAGATTAGTGGTCACTGTGAGATAACTTTCTTCCAGTCCCTCAACCACCCGGTTGGGAAGCAAGCCTCGAGCTCGTGAAATCTCGTGCGGTCTACGCTTCCGTCGGTTCCTTCCGAGACCTTGGTTAAACGCCCTTTAATGGTAGGTGGCAGTTCATGAAATTGTTGCACAGCAGGGAGACAAAAACCAGACGGAACTTTGAACCCAGACAACTCAACCCAGAGGAGCATTGCCTTCGAAAACAACAAAGTAGTGATGTCGCCCATATTTCTTCCATGCTTGCATATGCTGTCAAAGTTAAAGATGTTGTCCAAAAAGTCTCTCGTATGAACACACAAGGTTGCAAACATCACCATAATGAGACAATGTCGATTGACATCAAAATAAGGCTTTTGCGACTAGCAGGGTAATGATTACGATATGGGTATTACAGCATCCCCTGACCTTATTGAAGGACCTCAGCCAAAGTCCAGAACGATGTCGACCAAGCAGGGTTTTCTTTTTCCTAGCCTGTGCCAAAGTCCCAGTTACTTGGTTTTCCAAGCCCATCTCGTCGTTGAAAGGGGACGAGAACAAAACGAGGTCGTTCGAAATGGGAAGCGCCCCTGCTTTTGGTTTGTCTCCCCCACCGCGACATGAAAAGGGCGTTCGTCATGTCGTTTTTGTTCGCTTGGCGAATTACGTGAAGTGTTTTGGTCCAGGAACAGTAAACAAAAGATACCCCCCTTCCACCGACACTCTGGGTTGTTGTTTCCTTTTTGTGTGCGCGGCCGAGTCATTTGAGACAGGGCTTTCAAAAACGATTTTCCTTTGGGATGATTTTTGTCTAGTTCCAAAACTCCCTAGAAAGACCAAGGGCTTTTTTGACTTGAAGCGTTTTGCTGTGAAAAGCCTCAAAGGAGAAAATAAGGGAATGGCAGGTTGGAAGCCCCTTTGACGCGAAAATATCACAGGCTTGTTTGTAAATCGTTGTCCCCGTAGCTAATCAGTAACAATAACTTGGTGAAAAGATGGGGGTCCCATTGGGGATAATCTTATGGTTATTGTATATCATCATTAGTTTACCCCCACTGGTTCCTCCAAGGGGAGGAAGGCTGCAAGCTCTGCCCATCCCGCAACCCCCAGGCTTTTTTACGGGGAGAGGGGGGCGACATCGAGCCGGAAGGTCTCACTTTGAGGTCGTTGGAATTTCACACTTGTACGGAAAAAAAAAAAGGCTGTCCCCCTCGTGGACTTGGGTCTCACTTTTTGCTATTCGCCTGCCGGTTCTCAGCAAAAAACAACACACTAGTCTTTGTTGTGTCTCCTGGGTTCCTGGTGAGGGTATAAAAAGGGCAATGCCTGAGCTTTGCACACGTTCTCTCCACATATTTCCAAACGTTTATCTTGTTATTACTCCACATTTTTTTTTTATTACGTCTTAGCTGCACTGCCCTCGCTTGCTCTTCCCGATCCTTCCAAGGCGTTAGTTTTTAATCGTCCATTTCCCAATCTCCTCTTTGCACATATCACTGTTACCCCACGTAGCCCAGCTTTCACTTTTGGCACGATACCCACTACTCTTGGTCGTGAGAGTCATCATCATCCCATTCTCGGGCCTTTTCGTATACGTTCTTGAACCCTGGAAGAGTAAAAACGTACACAACAAAAGAAGACTGTAGCGCATCATGTCGGCAGACCTACTTAACCACACCTCTGTGCTCTCGGACACCGCTGAAGCGATCGTGGCATCGGCAAATGCCTTGCAAACACCCGTGGACGAGACACAAAAGATTGAGTTCCCGCTCCAGTGTATCGACATCAAGGATGTGAACAGTGTGGAAGAGGGCATCACTGAAACGTTCCAGTTGCATTCGCCTATCAGTCCGGCGACAAGCGTGTCCTTACAGACATTTGGAACCGAATTGATGGCGACGACTGCGGGTCCGCCTATTACCGCTCTTTCAGGAGACTCTTCGCCGTCCGTATCAAGTCGAGGGTCTACGTCGTCTCCGCTTTCTCCGCCAGTTCGACACAGCGGAAGCTCCTTCACATACCCTCCCTTCGAGGGGCAATTCTGCATTCCCCCTCCTGTACATTCCGAGATTCCCACCTACGACGTTCGCAGACTGCCTACTCGGCAACTTCACTTTCGGTATACCCAAAATGAAATTGCTTGCGCGGCGGATTCGGGACTGGAACGGTACACTCCCCAACACTCTGCCCTTACATTGAACATTCCTGTTCAAGCGGTCAGTGGTCAGCTAGACAACTTGCCCGCTACTCCACCACCTAGTGAGACCTGCACTGCATCGCCAACCAACGGGACACCTTTCACATTCGGTGCACCACCCTGCTTTGAACCTGTACCGAACCTGGAGCAGTATCTAAAACAAGAAGACCAGGATTTGGGATCCCTTGGTTCCTCAGCAGGAGAGTCGTCCCCAATGATCCCCGAACCACGGATAAAAAGGCTTCGGAGCGCCTCGGATTCGTTCTTGCATTTTTCAATGGAGCCGGCAATGTTGATGGGCATGTCGCCTTCTCAAGCTGCGGATATTGCCAATGCATCCAGTATTGCTGCAGATATCCAACGACGAAGAGCAAAAAACACTGAGGTAAGACTGATGCTTTCTACAGGCGTTGGATATCTTGAATGTGTCTCTAATCCCTCATCCAGGCAGCCCGTCGTTCTCGACAAAAGAAGGCCTGCAAAATGCGTGCGCTCGAAGACAGATGCCACGAGCTCGAATCCCACGTCGTGGACCTTGAACGCCGCTACTCTGATCGGTGCCGTGAAAAAGAAGAATGTCTTGCCCGGGAATCACTTCTCCGTGACCGCATTTCGTCATTGGAGCAGATGTTGCAAGAGTCGCACAGTCTTGTTGTCAAGTGCTTTAATTGGAATGCTACGGAACAGTAGCGAGATATTTTTGGTCAATTTGCTTAAAGCCCGTACGTAGCGGTGACTACTTGCACGGATGCTGAGGATAGTAAGATTCTTATTCTACAAAAACTTCTTTGCGGGCAAGGATAAGTAGCAAAAACTGGCAAGCTTTCATACATTTAGCTCTGGTGTAAATGTGCCATTGACGGGATGTACATTGCTAGGCACTTTTCTTTTTTTTAATATTCAATAACATGAAGAAGTGACCTTTATGACCACCTTTGGTGAAATAGCACCAACGATCCATGAGAGTAATTATAAATCATCTTCCCATTCCTTGTCATATTCACATTTACATGGAAATTTACATTTAAGCCCGTTCACTTTTGCACCAGGAGCTATCAAGAGCATTGACCTTTTGCTCGATGGAAATGCTCCGTGGTTAGCGAAACGGCCAACTCTCCCCAATTGAGCGGGAATTCTGGTGAACCGTGGCGCCTGAATGCGGAGAGGGCTGAGTTGCAAGGAAATTGATACTGGCGTTATGCAGGTAAATGGGATCATTTAAACCCAGCTTTTGATCGAGAGGGTCAAAGGGAAACGTTTGCCCAGCTGGAAATCCTGGCGCGCAATGTGTTCCCCCTACACAATCTTACTAACACCCCAGGGTTAAGTGGTTAGCGCCCTGCTTTTAACGATAAGAAACAAACGGCCTTGCCGTGTCAAAAGGGTGAACAGGAGTCCTGTCCGTTCCAAGCGGCCGATCCTGCTGTGGGTTGATTCCCCCCCCCCCCCCCCCCCCAAAAACACACAGCTAAAAAACAGCAGTAGAAGAGATGGATAACGGGAAGATTCCAGTTCCTTCCGAACGGCTTTCCATTAACGCTGTGATGCCCAACGAATAAAATAAAATTTCCTACCATCTCTTCCCCACATCTGTGTTGCATAAAGAAAAAAGATGCTTTTGAATGATGAGATTTCTAGGGGCCTTTCCAACCTATCAGCTTGCATACGCGTCACTAGCATTACTAAAGGTATTTAATTTCAACTTCCACGGGGGGCTGGGGGGGAGGAGATCATTCAACAACGAGGGGAGGAGATGCATGGTAAATTGCCCACGGTTACATTTCCTTTTGTCACATGCAGAGACCATAGAACTCCCCCCCGTCGTCGTCCTGCCTGACTATTCCTTTCAACGGTTCCGATGGTCGTGTTCGCCCCCTTCCCCAAAACACAGTTTCCAAAAGGGAAAATACCTCCCTTTCAGGCCTCCCTCAGATTTGTCATCGTGTTCATAAAAGCCTCATGGAAATATCGCAAATGGGATTTGTCAACGCTGTCACGATGGTTATGGTTGGGTCGCTTGTCTTTTTTTTTTTTCAACTATATTTTGCATCGTGGAACATTTTCTTGACGTACTTTTGGGGGCATCTGTTTGTAAAGAGCAATGTGGATAAGTTGTCGTAGGAAACAGTTAATATAGGGCTCTGTTGACGAATAAAAGAGTATAAAGAGGAAACGGACGGTCTTCGTTTCTGTTTACTTTTATTGTTAATACATTTGGATCCCGCCGGCCGACATCCGATACCCGCATCTACTCTCGGTCGCTGTATTGCAAAGCAGATCCGCTATCCGCTATTCGTAAGCGCTTGACCGCCTATATCGGACTACCGTTCTCGAATCTAGCAATTTCAAAGCCACCTCTCCGATAACAAAAATGTTTGACTCTGGTAATTATGGGTCCAGCAACCCTTCGACAGACTCAACAACATCCTCATCATCCTCAACATGGACCCAAGATCCAGCATCTATGGGTATCATCATCGGTGTCATTGGCGTCATATGTCTCCTAGGCATTGCACTCCTCATTTGGTCTTGCTACCGCTATCGTCGTGCAAAATTACCTACCTATGAAGATGCCGTTTCCCGAGGACCCAACCGGAATGTGGTATTGGAACCATTACCACCATATGAAAAAGACGATGAGGTAGATGAGATTCGATGCGATACTACAAGTGACATGAATGAGACGGCGCCAGGCGAGGGTAATGATGAGCAAGAAGAGGATCTTCCTCCTGCAATATATTCCCCTGCTGAAACTCTTCCTGTGGAAATTGTCGTAAGAGGATGATTTTCCCACCTCATGCCTTTACTCCCAACCAATTTCCTCTCGAGAAAACCAGCCGAGTACCTTCCCTTGCTAAAACTCTAATACCACAAGTTATTATTTGTACATAGAATTTTTATCATGTATAACTTCTGTTCTTGAACCAAAATCTTTGTTTATATATATTAATTATAAAGTATTTACCGCTATCGATCGTTTTTGTCATTTTAACTTTCATGGACATTCCTCTCATGAGACCAATATTACTGAGGATTTATTATTCATAAGCCCATGTAGGGCCCAACCCGTTCTTTCACAATACATCAATGTTTACGATAGTCACGTCATGCATCCGCCGAGAATGATCTTGGCCCAGCAAGTGCCAACCTTCATCTGGTCTATATAACAGGATCGTTGAACCTCGCTTGCCCGCCAAAATCCTCAGTCTCTTTACCTTTTGCCCGCTCAAATTCATATTCCTATCCCACTTGCCCGCGTAAATCCTGGGTTTTCATCCTTTACTTTGCCCCAGAAGCACCCTTTTGACTGAACCCTATCCGCCGCATATAATTATATCAAGCATGCAACTCAAGAGTCTCATTTTCCTTGCTCTAGCAACAACGGCTTTAGCCCTCCCTTCTCCCACCAACGACAAGGACAAGAAAAAGCATTGGGACCACAACAACGATTGGGAGAACCACGACGACAAGAATGACAACGAGACCAACAGTACTACTGCTTGCCCGCCTCAAAGTCCCGTCATTGGATTATCCGAGTGTGTCATTAAATGTCTAGACAGCTATAATCTGCGAGCTGCTACAAACATTGGAGCAATTGTCACCGCTGTGTGTACGTACCCGCAGGAATATTTTGATGGCGGGTGGAAAAACACCCAGAATCCGAATGATTTTGGATACTGCGAGAAGAACTGCCCAGATGGTTCTCAGGTAGGAACCCTCCCATACACAGCACTCACAATTAGATTTTCAACTAACGAAATCATCTCCAGTTGGTGTCAATGCTTGGCTATCTCCGAAACAGCACATTGTGCAACATCAACATTCCAGGCATTACTCTGCCGCATCCTTCAATAAACACTGGTGAAGAACCAGGTTCAGCAACAGCGACCGCGACAGCTACAGCCGCCGATGCTTTCTGGGGAAATACACAAGAAAAGTAAAGTATCCGATCAAAAGATGCCAATGACCCAGATGAATTGTAAAATGGATGATTGTAAAGTTTATGTAAAGTAAAAAAAACCTGTACACATGTTAAATAGTAGTAGTAAGTCATGATCCTAGTGCTCATTACCTTATGCAATTGGGTATTTATTCCAACTTCTCCTTCACTAATGTCATGTCCACGTTATGGCAAGTACAAAGTTGAAATCTTGACAAAGAAAACCACCGCTCCAGAACGACCAGGCTCATCATTCACTTTCAGCCTGGTGGCTCTGAATGGTGGTTTCTATGACAAGTACTCAACAGATGGACAAGGGCAAGCAACAGATTCCGTCGTTTTCGTTCATCCGCAGATAGAAAACCCACATCCAGAGAGACGATTCCCAATCAAGAAACAAAATAGCCAATCGTGGCTCTGAATGGTGGTTTCTATGAGTGTATGACGAATAATCGGATCGTAAAAACTGCGTCGGAAAGAAAGTCCGGAATTCTAGCAGAACAGAGCCAGTGGACACACGAGGCCGATCGGAGCAAAGGACAAGGGAAGAAGCACAACCCAGTGAGTTGAAGCAAGAGGAAAAGGTGAGCGTCCTCCTTTTTATAACCCGCAGAAGCTGCACACGTGTGCAAAGTGCAAACTGCGGCTCTTCCATCATGTCAAAGACAAAAAGGACAGGGAGGTGTGAAGGTGTGAAATGGAGACAGTGTGGTTAAACGGGCTATTCTATAGTTATTTGCGGTTCACTAGAATCATGAATTCAATTTTGTCGCATCAAGCGCTCAGACACTGTAATGCATTGTAGTGTCATGCATCCGTTATCGCATTCACATGCTGGAAAGGAAAGCGACTCACGGCGCGCGCATGTGTAAAGAATGCAATTCTTGCTATTCTTGGAAATGCATTTGCTGGATTCAGGTTATTACTGGTGATTTTGTGTTTTTTGCATTGCGCACAGGCCTGGTCAACGCTGCCCAAAGGAATAGTTTCGTGGTGGCATTGGCGATGGAGGAGATGGCGGTGGTTGGAAACCCGCTGTGATGCATTCGGAAAGAATAGCACAGCAATTTCCAACAATTTCCAATCTCCATGAGGTATACCATGCCCAACCCGGTTATAGCCGGGTTTTACCAAGATCGGAAGCCCAATGCATCAGACATCCACTCGGGAACAAAAGTCTGCATAACGTTGAACCAAAGTGCATCCATGCCCACTAAATATCTCTCCTTGGGCCATCGGCTTGTCATTGCATGCACTACTGCTGCGGCAACGTGATCAGGAGGAATCGCCTCTTCTTTGGCTAGGTAAGCCATTTCTTCACACATTTTGAACAGCGGTCGGTACATCTTTTTGAGTTCGGGAGGAGCATCGCTGTAAATTGGGTCGGTCGAAAATGTCTGAAATCCCGCAGTTTTTTCTTTTTGGCTTTCATGGGCGGCTATGGAGTCGAATCCTTTGGTCCAAATCTCGCTTTGGATCGAGCCTGATTTTTTGGTAAAGTATTCAACGCCAGAAATCCATTAATGCCATCAAACTTTGATGAACACTCTACCTGGCTCGACGAAACTGACGGCTACACCGCTCTTGAAGAGTTCCCGCCTCCACACGGTGCTCAAAGATGACAGGGCTGCCTTGCCGACATGATATGCTCCAAAACCTGGCAAATGAAAAGTCCAAGCCATCATGCTACTGATATTGATCACTCTTCCTTTTGCGAGTCGCAAAGCCGGAAGGAATTTCTTTGTTAATTTATAGGCTTGAAAGAGATTCACGTCGAGTGAATAGTAAAAATCTTCGTCCCGAAAGAGTTCGAGAGGGCCAACGATTGCTCCGCCGGCGTTGTTGATGAGTCCTGCAAGACCTTTTGGGCCACAATGGCCGATGACTGTTTGCACAGCGCTGGCAACGTCTTCATCTTTAGCGACATCCAGTATCACTGTGTGGATGCTGGAGAGTTTGAGTTGAAGTTTTTGCCACCCTTGTGCATGTGCAAAGACCCGAGAAACTCACCTCCCCTTCCCTTTCCCAATTTTAACCTTGTCTTCAAACTCTGCTACTAGCGACTCTCCATCTTCTGTGCTTCGAATCCCAGCAAATACCTCATAACCTCTCTCTGCTAACCGCATGGCAATACATCTTCCTATCCCTTTGCTCGCACCCGTAACCAACACGGTTGGTTGTTCATCAACTCGGGGAACTTTGGGTTCAAAGCTGGGTACCCAGCGTAAGAGATGAAAGAACCAAAACAGAATGTTATGAACGATGGTCAACAGAGGATTGATAATAGAGAATGATACAGAGTTGAGAACTGAGATGAAATGGAGGACAGAACGTGGAGTCTTCATTCTTGGATTTGTACAGAGTTTGTGAAATTGGCAGTAATAAGTCTCAGATCAGTACGTGAGCACCATAACCGACATTCAGAATAGGCGATAAAACTAACACATCCACTATTGCCAATGCGTATGCATCAGCCTTTGTCACATTTCGTAAGGGGGTTTAATGTGCCGCAGAGAATATGGCATTACACACGGTCAAGCCGTCGATTCACTAATGATACGCTGACATGCATCATCGGTTGACTCTGCAGTACTTGGAGCCCCGTAGAAAGACTATGGACAAGTATTTTAGAAGGCTAGAATCGAACAAGCCAACACAACAGTAGCTGGCATCACCAGAAAGGGCAAATGAATTTCTGGCCATCTCCGGGACAAGTCTTAAGTAATGGCAATACGGTCATCAGGGCCCACTGCCTCCTCAAAGGCAAAAACAAAAACGTACAAAGCGCAGGAAAGACAGGGTGCTTGACAAGAAGCCGTCCAGCCGCCCAGACACTAAAGCACCATGTTACGTAACAAGTCTTGGCCTATTGCTGATGTGTCATGAAGAGCCAAAATCAAGAGAAACTCGATGGGGCCCGCTGGCATCAGTTTAAAGCTTTGACGAACGTCTTGCCGCAGGGTTAATTTGCATCATGAGATCATTAACTCCATCTTTTGTTCGATAATTGATAACGAAATCCCTTTTACTTTTCGGTGCATGATCAATTACGTTAAAGAGAGTGTAATGTCGACGTGTCACCTTCTGGGTGAGAGATTGGGGTCCTGGTTTTAGGATGTCATCGTCCAGTCTGTGTCATTGCCCCGGGAATGGGATTATTATGCATTAAACATTTCTATCAAGAAGATCTCAGCAGTTCTCCATTGATCTTGACGATACCCTAGCACATTAAGATCGGATAACTATAATTCTTCTTTGTGAAATTGTACCATCTGCTCGACATCATGTTGACATCTGTAGAGATGCCGATTCAAGTGTATCATAGCCATTTTAAGGTTATATCGCACAAGCGTCAATCAATGGTATGCTTCACGTTAATAGAATATCCTTTTCCCGGTGCTTGTAGACCAAAGCCGTTAGCTTTCCTCCTACCATTTCTCCTACTTTACCTCCCGAATCAACCGATCATCTCCGAATATTTTTGATCCAGTCAGCTCATGGGCTTTATGCATCGTCAGGTATGTAAATAGTCGTGCCGAATCAAGAGTTACGCTAATACCTGCCAAATGTCCCCCATTCCAGGAGGCTATCGAGCCAATATCGCGCTAGCTCGCGCAATGCGATCGCGAGGACATGTCATTAAAATGCTTGCATCTGTATACGCCAACGAGGTCGCTACCATCCCTCATACTCGGACAGTCGAGAAATTCGGCCACAGGGTGATTCCCGTGTATCGCTTCTGGTATGGGCAAATTGACGTTGTCGCATTGGATGCGGATGAGTGTCGGGAAGCTTTCAATCGGTCCAAAGAGGTGACTGAAATGATGGAGTCTTGGCTGGAGGTACGCCATGTTTGATCTCTGATGGGATTGAAAAACAAAAGGTTTTCTTCTAACTTGCGGTCGTAGAATGAAAAGGACGTTCCACTCCTCACCGCAAGACAAGAATTCGTGGCAAAGGAAGTCGCCTCCTTTCATCCATCCCACGTAATCATGAACGATTACTGTTCCCTCAAAGCTATTCTTGAGGCACGCATTCCGCCATGCACCAAAATCTTTATCGTCCATGATGCAGAGGACCTTCCCTTTGGACCGTTTGCTCGAGGACAGCCGTGTTTTGGTGAGTGTTCTTTGGGATATTTTTCCAGTGGCTACGCGCTTTCTGATGGTAAGATCTTCCACATAATGGACTGCGCCAAACCTCCATCACTCGCACTACATCAGACGGGTACACGATCAAAACATCCTACCGTCGCCTTCAACACGTCGATGGCCTGTGGGCCGTCAGTAATGCCGTTGCAGATTACTTTGCAAACTACGGTAAACTAACATGCAGGATCTTACCGAACCATCCTCTCATTTACGGTGACGACGTCCATTCACTGCCGTTTTACCAAAACTTTGACAAGCCGTATATTTGTGCAATTAATCCTGGTTATCTGAAAGGATTCCCGATTGTCAAAGCAATTATGGAACGGATGCCTGAAAATCAGTTTTTGATTGTTAAATCTTGGAACATATTGTGGAATCCGTTTGTGTTGGAAGAGTTTGAAAAGATGGAGAATGCCATGTAAGCTGGGCCGATGTCCTTTGTGATAGACAGTGCCTCAGCCGTCTATATATCGCTAATAGATTAGCGTTGGGCCAGCTTGATGGATCCAGTTAGCGACATGGAAAGTCTCTGGCCGCAAGTCAAAGTTCTCTTAGTCCCAAGCCTCTGGTATGAAGCCTTCGGTCTTGTCGTAATTGAAGCTCTTCTCCGCGGGATTCCTGTCCTGTCTTCGAACGCGGGCGGCTTGATTGAGGCCCACCTCGGCGTTCCCTACGTTGTCCCCACCAACAACATCACTGGAGAACGCGAAACAGACCAAGAACTCGTAAAACGACAGGGTACGGACTACAAAATTCCGCAAAATTCCGCTGATCCTTGGGTCCGTATCCTTCGCAGTCTCATGCATGATCAGGAATTGTACGAACGGATCCGCTTGCAAAGCCGGATCGCTGCTGTTGCATATGTCAAGGGATTGGATTCGCAGATGTATGAGGATTATATGAAGAGTTTGGAGCAGGTACAGCGAGCAAGGGTTGGAAAGAACCATCTGGTGGGATAATGACAAAGACTTGGCTGTGGCTGTTGAATATATGCTGTGTATTTTACATGTTTGAGCACCGTATGGAGTAACCTACAGCGCTGGTAGAGCTTTACCGCTTTTAGATGGACGTTGTAACGATGCAACTTCTTCAAGCACAGCATTTGTTCTGCTGTCCGGCTGCAATCCATTCGAATGCAATAAAATGGCCAAGTAACGTCATGGATGGTTTCAAGCGATGGGTCTGGCCTTCTTCCCATTAAGAGTTTACCGAAATGTCAACCGACGGACATTACGACAATATAAAGGACTATTATGGCAAAGTTCTCTCGTCCACAAAAGATCTGAAGACATCTGCTTGTTGTGCTGCCGAGAAACCGCATCCCATTATTCGACAACACCTCCTCCAGATCCCCGAAGCAGTCCTGAGCAGATTCTATGGATGTGGTAACCCTGTCCCACTGGGCATAGAAGGTCTATCGGTACTCGACCTCGGATGTGGAACTGGTCGAGATTGTTATCTTGCTGCTGGGTTGGTCGGTCCCAAGGGCGCAGTGATTGGTGTGGACATGACGGAGGAGCAGTTGAAAGTCGCCAGGAACTCATTACAGGAGTTTGAACAAAATATTGGCTATAAACCTAATATGAGGTTTGTTCAAGGATTTATTGAAGCACTGGACGACATTATTCCCTCTTCGTCGATTGATGTTTGTATTTCAAATTGCGTCATCAATCTGTCCCCTGATAAGGAGGCAGTCCTCAGAGGAGTTTACAACGCATTGAAACCCGGCGGAGAGTTTTATTTCTCGGATGTCTATGCAGACCGACGGATACCCGCTCACGTACAGTCCCAGAAGGTTCTCCAAGGAGAGTGTCTTGCAGGAGCACTATATGTTCAAGACTTTCTCCGTCTGTGCCACAAAATAGGCTTCACAGAGCCCCGCCGCTTATCGACATCTACGATCGATGTCACCGACCCTGATCTTTCTGATATATGCGGAAATATCAAGTTCTACTCTATCACCTACCGACTCTTTAAACTCCCCGAATTAGAGAGCATATGCGAGGATTATGGACAGGTCGCTACGTACCTGGGCACACTACAAGGACACAAACACTACTATGATTTGGATGATCACCATCAATTTGTGACAGGGAAACCAATGTTGGTGTGCGGAAATACAGCGGATATGGTGGGTCAGTCGTGGTTAGGAAAGCATTTCAAGGTGGAGGGAGACCGGAGTGTACATTTTGGGGTATTCGAGTGTGGGACCGGCAAGGAGAATGATAATGGAAGGGCTGGCCCTTGTTGCTGATTCGTTACCCGTCTCGGCGGTCATGGGTCATCGTAGATACACAATCATTGACAATATACAGGTCTGTTTATGAATAGAACCATTTGCATCTATACTATGACTTGAAACCTGCAAGTGTCCCATTAATGTCCTTACATAGTTGTCCACTACTGCAAACTTGTCGTCTTCCACCCAGTAGCGGTTCCAGCGGTCGTGTTTATGACAAAGGCCAACCAAATAGTGCCGGCACTTACAGGATGACGGAAAACGACCAGTACGGATCGCACTCTGAGGAAGCCCTTTGGCATCGGAGCCTATACTTACCCG
Organism: Spizellomyces punctatus DAOM BR117; assembly: GCF_000182565.1. Classification (NCBI taxonomy): domain Eukaryota; kingdom Fungi; phylum Chytridiomycota; class Chytridiomycetes; order Spizellomycetales; family Spizellomycetaceae; genus Spizellomyces; species Spizellomyces punctatus. The sequence goes on from NW_015971543.1 coordinate 1,419,521, forward strand.
AAACCCACTCCAAAGTTGTGTGGATCATCGCATATCTTCTTGTCTTGGTCGTCTGCACGTAGTTCTGCATGGCTTTCGCCGGTAGATATCTTTGCAATTCCTGAAACTGCTTGTGTGGTTTCGAATGCATTCAGAACTCGGACTAGGACATGTATGGCGTACCCTTCATCGGTATCTATCTAAAGGTGTCTTCAACCCGACCCACTGAACTTCCCAGTCTCCTAGCACAGCTATAAGCATATTCCTGACCGTGCAATCCATCAGTTATCGAGGCTGAGTACTTGAGCTAACCTGACCTCCTAAAGAGGCATCTAAACACCGGCGACAGCAACTAACCTGACAATTTCGGCAACTCCGTAATAGCTTGCGTTTGTGTCATGGATTTGGGTGTCAACGAGGAATGCCATTATGGGAAATGGTTGCTTTTAGCGCCAGTCCCGGTCGCTAGTACGATCGATACTTTTCTAGCAACGCTTTGGAACCCAACAGTCCATTGCCAAAGGGCAATGGGGGCGTCAACGGCTGGTACAAATGTGGAATTTCAGCCATCCAACGGGCAAGGGACCAATTGTTCATATGAGCAATGGCCTTTTTGTCCCTCCTGCAAGAGTCACCAAATCGAGGGCCAAGTAACGTCACCGCATTGTAAGTTATTGGCTGCTTTTGAGACTCCAACCTCTCATATTTTCCGTCAATATTCGATGAAACACAAATGCCGGTCCGATTTCGCGGACTGGCAGTAGCAGTAGATAATCTACGCAAATCGATGCTCATTGTTTTGAACGCAGAATCAAAGCTAAGAGTATCTGTGATATTTACAATATGAATGAAAGCCCCACAAAGGAACATACACGCCATAACTCCCCTACATCCACTTTTCCTTCCATATCCATCCTTCACCTACAACCTCCTTTCCTTCTTGCACCGCGCTCCGAAACCACTTTGCACTTTCTTTACGGTCCTTTTTCACCCCCACACCATTTAGCAAACAATAAGCCGTCTCAATCATTGCATCAGGATCACCTGCACAAGCCGCCGCTCGAAGGAAGTAGAAAGCCGCCGGAAGCGATTTTGCCACGCCCCATCCATGCCTAAAACATATTCCGAGTTCGTATAATGGTAAGGGAAGAATAGAGCGGGTAATACTCAAGTCTGTCAAAACATCGCCAGAAGTGAAGTTTTGAGTGGGGGAAGGTGAACTCGTTATGATTCTAGACGCTGTGGCAAAAATGGACCATGTGGACATTGGGCGTGAAACAGTTGAGGTGCGGGAGGTTGATGATAAACGGCGGGTGAGAGAGGGAAAGATGGAGGAGGATCGGGGGGGAGCGATCATACCGTGACTTCTACTGGATGTGGGTAGCGAGTCACAGGAAGGTGATATTCCCAGCCCGTTTGCAAGATTGGAAGCCGGTGGTACCACTCCGTTCCACGCACTGGATTTTGATTTTGATGAAGGTCTTTCAGTGGAAGATGTTAGATCGCCCGGTGTCATGTGCTGTCCAGTGGTGGAGCTCGAACCCGAAGCACCAGAAGTTGGGTGCGCTTGCTTGTCTTTCCATCGCTTCCACACTTCCGCGACACCGACTATACTGGCCTCTGCCCCTCGCACAAAGCACCTGACGGCCCGTATCCTGTCTTCCTCGACACCCCATCCATGGCGCAAACACATGCCCAGCAGGTATAAACCAAGCGGGTGCCCTTCCAATGCAGATCGTTCGAGGTAGTACACGGAAAGGTCTAGGTTGTCTGATTCGTGATAGTAGATTGCCAGTTGAATGTTGTCGGTTGCCTCCAGGTGAGGAGGTGGCGGTGGAATAGTTGGTGGAGCATAATTGAGTGGCCGGGTGGGATCAATCGCAGGGTGAACGCTGGAAGGCTGTAGTGTCACAGATGGTGCCAGAGAGCATTCTCCCTTGGAATTTGCTCGCCTTCTTAACTTCCGCCAGGTCCGTTTTAAATGAGAAAGTCCACATAGTCCTCTGGATGTATCGTCGCCCGTTCCTTCAATTTTCTGCTTGTTTTCCTTGCGTATTCGGATGTCCTTATCTGCCACTTTAGACGACAAGTCCACCATTCTGTTCCGTGGAATAATCTTATTTATTACATTCTCTTCTGTTTCCCTTAACTTTGTCATCAAGCCCCGCACATCAAGATCTTGTCCCAATTCCCCCTGAAGCAAGTCAACCATCTCAGACGGGATGGATTGTAGTCTGCGTTCAATTGTTGCGTCCGAAAATGCAGCACGAGGATTGGTAGCGCGGATGGAAGGTTGGCGGGAGCGGGAGGCAGGCACCACATTGGACAGCATAGTTGGATGCGATGCCATAGATTGACGAGTCTCGGCATCAGGATTAGGGCCGGGATTGCTATTGGTATTGTCCATCGACGACTTTCGCGCTTTTCTTCCCAGGGTCTGAGATGGTCCACGCGGCTCGGGAAGATCTGCTATGACCGAGCTGCGGAACAACAAGGTTGGCTTTGGACGCAGTCCCCCGCAGTCTAAAGGCGACTTTCTTACCTAAGCCTCGCCAGCTCGTTGTTCAGTTCATCAATGTCACCGTCCATCAATCGGGCCGTGTCCCCATCATTATGGACTGAACTCGGCCGGGGACGTGACGCGGACGTCGATTTGCGACGTTCGGTTGTATTGGACTGCACTTGCAAGTTTGGGCTATCAGACAAACCCAAGTCGAGGTCCCTGCTGCGTTGGCTTGGGCTGCGTGAAGGAGGTATTGAAGCTTTTGGGATAGGTGAGGGTGTTATTGTGGGGACGGGAAAGGAAGTTGGGGACTGGGTCGTCTGTACAGGAGGCATATGGAAATTGAACGGGATGGATGTTGTTGAGGTTGACAAGTTTTCTGCAAGATTAAGTTTATCCACACTTGTCATTGTGCTGGCGTGCAATGCGAAGTTTGCATGGAGCATGAATGTTATCAACGGGTGAAAAGCGACAACGGAAACGTCTCAAACTTTGTCGCCCGCTTCGCGCCTGCTCCGGTTTCTGAGACCAAGTCCCGCAATGCTACGTTTTAACGGACAGTAAGCCCACTTCCCAGTAGGTTCCCCTACCGGCAAATTGCCCTCCACAAAAAACTGCAGTTGAAGAAAGTAGAAGGATGACGTCGCCTTGGATTTGCAGTCAGGGCCAGGGCTTTGACGTGTTCCGCCCAAATTCGGGCAGTCGCTAATAATAACCACTGGTCAAAAGTATAATCAGAATAATCGAACGCACCCCATGAGATATGCTCGTCAACCCTGACAGCTTACACAATGCTTGCAGTGTCGGAGGGGTCAGCGTTCAATCAATCGTATCTTGCGATCCAATGATCGAACAAAAAGCATGTTATTTTTAGATTGGCCATGGGCCTATCTATAAATTCATCCAAGAAAAGAATCGGCCCGGCAAACAAGGAGGGCGCGGCGCGCACACGGGGGGATTTGCATGCTCTTTTCCCCTTGCGCAGCCACGGAATGTGAACGTTGCATATACTAATATCTCATAAAAGAAATCCCAATCACTTTGTTGTTGGAATGGCCAAAGAATCTTGGAACGCTTCACCAACATATATGATGCGAATTTCAATGAACAACAAAAAAAAAGTCGTCGACAGCATATGAACCAATAGGCAACGGAAATGGAAACTCTTGTTCATCCGATAAAAGACACATGACACCCACTTCCTCTATCAAGATGCTATCCATAAACCTCGGTCACCCTCACGACGCCAGCGGTTACGCTTCCAGCGTGAACCCAATACCAACACGTCCCTGACCACCGCCACCTTTTGCGTAGTCAATCTCCCCAGAAAGATGGAATGCCAACCCTCCCACAATACGCTCCTCCAATACAGCACTCAAGCGACCCATCGTATCAACCATTCCACGGATGCTCGCATTGATCGTGTCAAGTTTGAAACCAACGCTAGCAATACCTTCTCTCCGACCTTCACCCATACGTCCGCCCTTGGTCATCAAAAGCTGAACTTCCGCACACACTTCCAAACGTTGATTCAAGCGACGCCAGTAGGTAGAGTGCAAAAGACCGCTGCCCGGCTGGAATGTGGCAGTAAATACTTGAGTAGGTGACTTAGGGTCAACCGGCGGGAAAGGCGATGGCATGCCCGGAGGAACTGTGGTCGGTGGCGGGAGTGGAGATGGCGGCGGTGCATAGCGCAAGGCATACGAAAGACTCGATTCCTCCACGTCAGCCATCATACGGTTGTACACAAACTCGGTACCAAGCGCTACAGATTGCGTAACAGATTGAAGATATGCTAATTGGTAGATGCCCGTGGTGGAACTGGATCCTTTCTTCCCCCAAGACGCGGCCTTGTCCACCGGGTTGGGGTTAACCGCTTTCACATTAAAGGAATAGTCCGAACCAACGTGATCATGCTCCAGCTGAACCATATTTTGACCAGGCTGATTTGTAAAGTGGGCCGTTACTTTGGAAGTCGACGATAACTTTGGTTGCTCAGGGAGCTGGGGAGGAGGCTGCTCGTGCGGAGGCTTGGTTGGATCGTAAGCCGGTTGCGCTGCAGGATTCGCTGGCTGTGCTAGCCAGTTGTAATTTGCGCGGGCCTGCAGACCACCTTGATCATCCACCTGTCCGTGTAGCATGATCTGTCGACGCAAGGAATAAGACACGAGATTCTGTGGACCCTCTATATAGAGACGCTTATTCTGACCTTATCCTTTGCATAGACCGTACCAAAATGATATGTAGGAGGAAACTGCGATGCTCCCCAAGAGAAAGAATGCATGACTTGGAAGTGCGGTGTCAACACTGAGGTCAAATCAAACTTGGCTCCCTCGATCAAGAAGTTGGTAGGCTGCACCACTGGAACAAAAAACACCCTTGTTAAATCCATGATAACGTTTGTTGTGGGTCAAGCGACAGTATTCAGGCATCCCATTGACGAGCGCGAACATCAATCATAGAAACGTCTACATTGTTCACTTCGGACAGCCACTTTGCGGATGTTCACTCCAATACAGGACCTCTCACTGCTTCCTCGCCATATAGCGCTTCTACTCACTCTTTGCTTCTCTGTGCAGGCCTTCCCAACTTCCCGGGGTTGGCAAGTTCATCTTCTGCCGGAACGCGGCAATCCGGTCAAAGAGACCACCGACTGCCGCCGGTGCCTGTGGCTTTGCGCTAGCATCGGCCATACTGCTACTTGCGTGTGAGTAGACCGCGAAGAATCCGTTTCAAATAGTCCTCGTAGCTGGAAATGGCCGACTTGGGTCCGCCCGATGCAAATGACGAAATTGGGACTAGGAAGAAAACTCCGTCGTCGTCACCCTCGGAATGCTCGTCCATCCCGTTTGGTTCCATGGCAACAACGGTTATAGAACCATATGGCGCAGCAGATTATATATAAAAGGCTATATGATGAGCATTTATAGTTAGATGATAAGCCATTAAAGGGTTAATGATGCGCTCATTGGATTGGATGGAACTAACATAGCAACGGTTGCTATCCACTGAACACTGCATTTTTCATATTGCGCACCTGCGAAACTCACCAGGGCTGACGCAATTTGAAGATCAGACTGTAACGGGAAGACACGTATTCACAGCGTTTGACATCTATTTTCCCCGTCTACTGCGATTGGTGAGTGTGCTGGGTGTTGGGTGATTGGAGATTATTGGTGCTTCGGCCAAAATGGCGGGAACTGGTTGCATTCTGAGAGATGAACTAGGAGCGAATCCAAGGCAATTCTGGCGGTTAGGGAACGTTAGGGGGTCTCGCGAGCTAATGATGGGGACTCTGTTCAAATGGCATCTGCTGACAGATATTTAGTCTTCACTGACATGGGGGGAATGTACTAGTATTTGACTTCAGTCTGACTTACTCTGTTAACCATAGGTCAGTTCTAAAGATGCCGCCCGCGCTTGACACCCACCTCGATGAGGACGAGCTCGCAGAAATTGACTTCTCCGACATTGAAGAGCGATACCGTGTTGATCTTCCCACCGGCTTCGACACGGTTGTCGTTGTCGACAATGTTCCGGTTGTCGGAGACGCCAAAAGGGAGAAGCTTCTTACCATGATCCGTAAAATGTTTTCGAATATGGGAGCGATCAAGGATTTGCATATGCCAACTGACCCGAAAACCGGGGAATCTAAAGGGTTTCTCTTCATTGATTTTGAGACACCTGAAGGAGCGGCAATGGCTGTAAGACACGGCAACGGTACACGGCTGGACAAGAGGCACGTCCTTGCCGTCAACCGGTTTGACGATATTGAGACGTACACGAGTGTAAGCGACGAATATCAAGAGCCCGAAGAGGAACCTTTTGTGGAGAAGGAGTACATGAAGAGCTGGCTCGGGGATCCCCGTGCGCGTGATCAGTGGGTTATGATGAAGGGAGAAGACGTTAGCATTTACTGGAACAACAAAGGCGAGCAGCCTGATTTGGTGCACAGCAGAAGCGTAAGTTCTTGTCTTTTGCGCTGTACAGCAGCGTGAACTGTTGGCTGATACGTATTCAATAAACAGAACTGGTCCGACATGTACGTCTCTTGGTCGCCCAAAGGTACATACCTTGCAACCTTCCACAAGCAGGGTATCGTCTTGTGGGGAGGTCCAAGCTGGAGCAAAATCGTTCGATTTCCACATACCAACGTCAAGCTCATCGACTTCAGCCCCAATGAAAAATACCTGACCACTTGGAGCCATGAGCCTTTTGTAACTCCTGAAGGAGAGCATCATGTAAGTGATAGATCGTCGTTTTGTTAGTATCTCCGTCAAATGATGATCACACAACACATGAGGAGTTGTATGAGCGCATACCAGCTCCTCGTTGCATGCGAGTAGAGCTATGTCGCGTGGATTATCAAAAAGAACAGAGATCTGATGACATACGCGGTTATTTCCTATCGCCATTTTCCAAATGAATTAAATCTTGATTCCTTCTAGCACATTGCGATTTGGGATATTGTTACCGGAAGAAAGCTGCGTACCTTCCCCCTTGAATCGTCAGCGTTAGGTCAACAAGACGGCAAACAGAACACAGTTAAAATTGACTGGCCTATGTTCAAATGGTCTCACGATGACAAGTACGTTGCCCGTATGTTACCGGACATGATCAGTGTATACGAGACTCCGGGAATGGGTTTGCTGGATAAGAAGAGCTTCAAGGTGCGCCTCAGGATTGCATTTTGCGATTAACTTCTTCTATAACTGACGTTCTATATGAACAACAGATCCCTGGTGTCAAGTCATTCGCTTGGTCACCCTCCGACCATATTTTGAGCTACTGGACCCCCGAAAGCGGTAATATCCCAGCGCGTGTCACTTTGACCCAGGTTCCTAGTCGCAACACCGTCCGAACCAAGAATTTATTCAATGTCATTGATGTAAGTATTTTGCCTTCGTTGGTCGGACCGACAGATTACTCATTGCTGAGTTCAGTGTAAATTGTACTGGCAATCGGCTGGAGACTACCTCCTCGTCAGAGTTGAACGAGTAAAAACAAAGAAGTCGACCATGACCAACTTTGAGGTGTTCCGCATGCGTGAAAAGGATGTGCCTGTTGACGTGTCGGAGATTGACAGCAACATAGAAGTTACCAATATCTTCTGGGAGCCAGCAGGGCCGCGCTTTGCGGTACTAGCTCAGGAAGGACAAAAGATTCTATGCAACTTTTATCAAATGGTCACAGCCAAGGATACGACAGCGGGAAAGAAAGGAGGCCCATCAGCAACTGACCTTGCTCAAGGCGTGAAATTGCTCAAGTCGGTAGATGCAAAGGGCACAAATCAGGTGATATGGTCACCGAAAGGACGATTCTGCGTATTAGCGGGTGTTCGGGCTTTCCAAGGAGAACTTCAATTCTGGGATGTGGATGAGCTCATTTTGATGAACACTGGCGAACATTACATGTGCACAGACGTTGAATGGGACCCTACTGGACGATACGTAACCACCTCTGTGTCCTGGTGGCGTGTTCAGAGTGATACTGGTTTTATCATGTGGACATTTACAGGTCAAGTTCTGGCCAAGCAGAGCGTCCCATTCTTCAAACAATTGTTGTGGCGCCCACGACCACCTATTCTCCTGAGTCCCGAAAAACAAAAGCAAATACGAAAGAATCTCAAAGAGTACAGCAAGCAATTTGAGGAGGAGGATGCGGCTCAGACTAAAGCCGTCAGTCGGGAAGTGCTCGAAAAGCGGGTACGCCTTTGGAAGGAGTGGAACGAATATGTCGCTCGTGTGCGGGACGATTACGAACGTGCAAAGGATCTTCGAACCGATATCTGGGGCTTCGATCCTGAAGAGGTGGATGAAGGAGAAGTTGAGGGTGTTGAGGAATGGGTGGAGGAGATCATTGAAGAAACGGAGGAAATCGTGGAAGACTAGAGGCGGCGGGATGCCCAAATTTTTTATGATCTTGCAGGCGTTTGGGATCATACAAATATACGCATGATAGAGCACTGGCATGTCTATTCCAAAACCGCAGTGTTTGAGAAATTTCAATGTGATTCGACTCATTCCTAGCGTCCACTTGTATCTATTTTGTATGTCAGGTAATGCCCTTTATACATGCAATCCCTTTTCTTTACAGATTTCCCTCCAGATCTCCCCATTTCTTCCTCTTCCTCCTATTATCCTTCGTCTTTGAAAATTCTCTCAGAATCTTTAATCCCATTGCACGCCCGCCTAGACCCCATCTAGCTGCAATCCAGTGTCGTTGTTCGATTTCAACAAATCCCGTGGATAGTATTATGTATGTCATCCGGTAGTGGCCTTTCCCGAGAACGATGGAGAGGACGTCTGGTAAGATGGCATAGGTGCAGGGTGCTGGATTTGTTAAAAGGGTCATGGCGGTTTCGAGGTGGTTTCGGAGTGCTGTGATGTACCACAGGAGGATTGTTATGGTTGTCTCAGGTGATGATCGGATGGTTGCTGGGGAGGGCGACTTTGACGTTGCCCATCCGATTCGGAGAAGAGTTACAGGAAGGTAGACGGGTGGTGATGGAATAGGTGATGGGGGATATTGGAGGGCCAAAGCATCATGGCACCATATTGGGTTTCCTTTGTCTGGTTTTCCTTTTCGCACAATTTTGGAGGCGACGTAGCTAGCCAGGATCCGACAAGTCGTTTGGTCAAGCCAACATGCTGGCCACCTATTATGAAGAATCCCAATTTCCACCGTCCATAGTTCAACTTTTCCGAGTGTCTCGGGATGTGTTGCGATCCATTTTGCTTTGGTGTGAGGGGAACGGATCAAATGTGATATTCTTCGACTGGTTAACGCGAGATGTCCCAGGGTGATGGGATGTGAAATGTTTAGGATAATCTGTAGGAGGATTTCTGGTGGTAGGAATGGAAGGGATGGAGTAGATGACAAGTTATGGTGTCCCATTTGCGACAGTTTTTTTGGGTCGATCGAGCTTTGCGATTGCCGACAAGGTAGTTCAGATTGGCTTACGTGACTGTCCGCTTCATGTCGGGCCTACCAGGACGCAGCTCTTGGTTTCTCTCCCGCGCGATTTCGTACCGTTGGTTGAGGCAGTGAACTGGGAACAAATATGGCTGGACGTCTATAGTACATGTAGCGACAGTTGACAACGGACAAATATTAATATACACGCGATCTGTATAGATGCCAGTGTGGGCACCGGGGCAACCTACTGCAGATAACGACAGGAAAGATGTAGCAGGAAGCGTAAGGCTGTCAAAACGCTTGTTGCCATGTATCGCACAAGGAGGGACCGCTGATGAAAACGTGTCAACCTTATTACAGTTGGGTCAAGCCATCAAACCACAAGGTTCTTGTTCTTCTGACAAACAACCATGGTTCGACATTTTCTCCAAGAATAAGGGATGTGTGATCGGTTAGCAGGCAGGTATTGTGCTCAGTGGCCTTTCAAGTATCCTTCTCCTCGGTTGAGTACCTGGAGCTTTATTTTCCACAATCCGCTGAATGTGACAGCTTGGGTTAATTCCTTTTACAATAGCATCTAGCGACTTCCATGGCAGTCCATGGCAGTCCGTGGTCAACGGCACAACTGCAGTCAACCTACAAAGGATAGGTGACATACGCAAACCTGCCAGTGATGATTTTGTGGATAAGATGGGCTTGTTTTACGTAAAAACTTTGGTCTCTCAAAACTGAATAATCGCGTCATGGTTCATGTACAGAGAGGCCTGCGTAAAAACTACCTACAAGCTGATTCCCTTCGTCCATATTCACACAGAGCAGCGCAAAGAATTCTTGATACCACCAGAATCTCAGCTTTCAATCACTCCATACTCACGCCATGGCTTCTCTAACATCGATCCGCCGCTTCACGACAACCTCTCTTGCCTTCAACAAAAATCCTTTAAAGCATCCCATCAAATCCGCTGCAGAAGCCGTGAAAAATGCAGCACAAGCCTTCAAAGAAGACGGTTCAATTGGAAAGCAGTTTACTACAGAGGGCGCGGTTGGCGGTACCGCCGAGAAAGTAGCAGAAACCACCGAACATCTGGCGAAAAAGGTTGAACAGAATCCTGATGAGGCCAAAGAGGAGGCAAAGCGAGCTGCCGAAAAGGCAAAGCATGAGACTAAACGCTCTGCTGAGGATACAGCGAACAAGGCGAGGAGGACCACCGAGGAACTGCGGGAGAAAGCCAAAGATGCTATTGCGACAGATCCCGGCTTCAGGAGGGTTTAGGGAGACAACATTTTGTGAGATTATACTGCATACATTGCAATTCCCAATCTGTACATGGCTTTCTGAATACTTGAGGTCATTCTGCTTGTATTGCTTGATGTCGATTCCTTTGAACTCTTTCCGACTGTTATGTAATATACTCAGTATGGCGCAGTCATGGTGTAATTTATCCCCAAACGGTCGATCTCCCTCCTTCGTGTTTCTCCGCTCTTTCGTGTTCGTTTGAGGCTTTTTGTCCGCCAGTGCAGCATGACGCATTAACATCAACAACCTTATTTCAAGCAGACCGCTGTCGCCTTTCATTGAGTTCACCCCACCAGACGTCCTCTGTATATTCATTGCTATTATGGGCCCCGCTGGAGAGACTCTGCTCACCGTCCTCATTCTGGACTATGCCATTCAGCTCGCCTTTTACCTGATATCCGCCCCGCTAAAGACAGAAAAGCTGTACGATGCGTCTGGAGCATTGACTTTCTTTGCATGCACGCTCACTGCACTGCTCTGGCGACGAGATGGGCAGAGTCTGGACGATTTGTCGGCTAGGCAGATCTTGGTTGCGGTGCTGGTGATCGTGTGGTGCCTGCGACTAGGAACCTTTCTGGCGATTCGGTGCGTACAGAATTACTCTATATAGTCAGAACTATGTTTATGCTAAGTTCATTTTTCACGTTAGAGTGTCAAAAACAGAGGACAAGCGGTTCGAAAAATTCAAACATAACCCGATCAAATTCTCAGTCGTGTGGTTCATGCAGGCATTTTGGGTGTTCATGACCGCCTTTCCAGTTTACATTGTTCTGGGAAACCCTAGCAAAAGCCAACGATCCTTTGGTGCCTCTGATATTATTGGCCTTATAATTTGGGTGTACGGATTCGTCGTTGAAGTCGTGGCGGATTCCCAAAAGTTTCGATTCAAGAACCGCCACCCCAGAGACTTTGTTAGTACTGGCATATGGCGCTACTCTCGCTATGCCAACTACAATGGTGAGATCTTCCTCTGGATCGGAATGTTTATCCTCTGTGCACGAGGATTTGAAGAAGGGTGGCAGTGGGTCTCGATCATATCCCCGATTTTCGTGGCCTGCTTGATTATCTTTGTCAGTGGGGTAAAACTGTCCGAGCAAGCGGCGGCGGAAAAGTACGGTGATCGCGAAGGTATGTGAGACGTGGTTGATAGCACTTGAATATTTAACCAAGAACTCATCCAATGTCTATAGACTATCAATTGTATAGGGCGCAAACGAGTAAATTCTTTTTGTGGCCACCAAAGAACATTAAGTCGAAGGTAACAGACCAACAGGCAGCTGTTTAGCCATGTACTTAGATCCTGATACGGTTGTTATGCTATAGTCCACGTAGGCCAATAGTGTCGATAAGAGAATAATGATCTTACATACTAGTAAAACTACTGCGTTTGTTCATGTCTCATACATAAGCTCCCCCATGGCTTGAATTCGCTGTGAATTATGCCGATCATGAGCTGGTTCATGAGATCGGGAGCATATCACGTGATTGTAGCTGCGCCACACCTTTTATTTCTTTTTAAACGAGCCCATCTTCGATCGTAGCTCACTTGTCGTCTTTACCTCCTAGCGGAACTGGTTGGATACAAGAGCATCCATGCTTTCCATGTCGCCCGATCCAGATCCTTTCTAGGCGGATATGACGATACTGGAGATAGTATGTGACTCCTGCTTTTGTGTGGATCTCGCCATCTGCTGGGCACACTTTGCGCTTGAGACCATTGGGTAAGTCCACACATCTGTTTTCTGCCCTGTGCTACCATTTCCATGAGGAAAAGATGACCTATACGATCGGAAAGCCCCATGTCGATATTAGTCATTAGAAAAGTTTCAGCCTTGTCTGAGAAATCGTAGCCTAGAGCTTGAATGTTTGCATATGAGTATCAGTCGGCTAACGTGTTTGTTTTGTGTACGTTAGAGCGTTGAAAAGGTGATACCTTTCAGCGAAGCGATACTGGTGAGTTGATATTTTTTGTATGGGAGGAATTGGGGAATGATGAAGTCATATAGACGGGCGGACGGAAAGGTGTCTTACAAGCACCATTTATCATGTCGAATGTCTATTTGCTGACCCTTGCGTATTGGGCGAATTGTCGACTCTCTTTGTTATGAGATACTAATAAGGTCATTCTTCTCGCTCAAAGGTTGACACCTAGATATCACTCGCCGACTGGTGCCTCCGAGATGTCTTGCCATAGCTTACGGTAAGTGTCTCAAATGTCAAAACTGATGGATGTTGGGTTGGGCGCTTTGAAATGATTAGTGCGTTTACGTCTGCAAAGCCAGACCAAATCATGGTGAATAAAAAACGTTCGGTTCATCAATGATCAAAGCGAATGGTTTCGGATTGTTTTATAAAACTTTCACTCTGCCTTGTAACTAATGGTTTCTTGTCTTTCTTTCTTTGAAGCAGGTACGTGGTCAACATTTTGTTGTGATAGTATTAGCTATTAGAGTTTGCAGACACAAATGTTTACAATAAAATGGACGAGCTATCACCTGATAAAGCGGACTTGTGTGTGTTTCATCATCTTTTCCCTTGCAGCCCTGTTGGTAGATGCTCGAACCACGACGCTTCCGTCTTGGTGTACAGCAAAGGAGGCAATACGTTGGTGACAATTCATGGCATAGCTTTGACATTGCAGAGTTACTTGCTGATACCTGAGCGGCGCCATATGGATGTCTTGGAATTCATTGCATCAAGGGTTCGTTCATGCCCAATCAACTGTAGGTAAAATCTCTTTTGGATTGTGTGATGTAGCGCTGATTGAATGCAACTTCCCCACCAAGAACCCCTGGACACACGGTTTTTTTTTTTTTTTTTTCAAAGCTTGAGGACCGTTCTGTAGGGATCTTTTAGCGTTATGAAAAGGAATGACTGTCTGGTAACTCTTGGCTCCGATGGAGACATGGAGGGGAGGCTCACCGCTCTTGTGACTGATCGTTCCTTTGCCTTGCAACTTTATATAAAGATGCATTTGCAAAAGACTTACACCATCGCTAGTCTTGACCGGTTCCGTTGATTTCGCCTGACCAAATTCCAGGTAAATTGTTGTTGGATTCTTATTCCCGTCGTGGTAAATGCGACTGAAAAGCCCACTTTCGAATTGGAGCCGCTTTTTGTGGAATGCCACAAGTTACTCAAATCATTTTTCTTCTCCTGTCTCTCCCCCCAAAAGCAAACAGCCCAAAAGCACAGCCAAAAGACAAAAAATCAACATTTGCTCACCTGATGGAGAAATCACTCTTCACCCCACCTTGCCTAATGCAGATTATGTTCACAAAATAAACGGGCGAAATAGTCATTTCTTAAAGGTCCCACAAAGTTTTGATGGAACACACAATTGTCCAAAGGTGTGAGATCTTCATCATCTTGCAAAACGCGTTGAACCGCTAGACTTGTTTTTTTTTTTTTCCTTCTGTGCGTTTCTGGCACACTTCCGCTTCCAAAGGGATTTTGAAGAAGAAAAAATAAAGTGAACAGAAGGGGGACAAACGGTGCCGCAAAAGGGAAACTCACCACAAAAGAGAAATATATGACTTGTTAAGAAAAAAAAAAACCATAAGTAACATTACTCCCAATGGTTTTGTTTGAGTTGCAAGCTGTGCAATTGTTTCACTAGTTGAGAGACTGGACCATTTTTCTTTTTATTCCTCTGAACCTCATCATTTCCCCCACGAAACTCTACATTCTGGAGGGCTTTTAGTGTGCTTTTTAAGTTTTCTTTATGGACGTTTGTCGTCTACGATAGCCCCTCATCTCCACCAGCTATGGCTCAAAGCAACAGCACCGCAGCCTTTCGGTGCCCATATCCTTTTACAACCTTTGTGGGATCAACAGCGAACCCAGGCTGCTTTGATTTGCCGGGAGGGAAATGTTGCTTGGTATGTATGGTTTGCCATAATGTAGCTGTTTGGAATCAGAGGATATGTTTTTGCTAAAGTTGTCCTGATATTTGTAGCCATGCCCGAAAGCGGACTACTTTTATCCTCCTGGGTAAGCTCGCTTAGAAAAAAGGAGCACACTGGACTCGAGGCTCACATGAAAACTTTGTTACAGGCAACAGGATTCGATCATGACAATGTACCAAGTCTTTTTCGCCATCTCGTTCGCCTGTGCCCTCTTCATCTGCACTACCTACATCCTCCTGCCGGGACGAAGACGGTATCAAGGATTTCTCATCCTAATCAACAACATTGGATTGGCTCTGTATACGGGCTCATCTCTCATAGCTCTACCCAATCCCAAAAAGACCGTCCAGTGTGCAGCCGACGGACTGACAGATGCCAATTGGGATAACAACACCAGGTGTGCTGTGCAGGGAACAATGTTTGTCTTGGGGACGCACATGTGTCTATGGGCTGCTCTGGCCATTATGATCAACCTTCATGTGGTAAGTTGAATGCGCGCGATCATTGGTGTATGATCAACGAACATGTTGGCTCACCCTACCGCCAGAATGTCGTCTGGCGAAGTAAAATTCTGGAACGCTATTCAATCCTCGTTTATTCTACCATCATCTTGATTTCCGTCGGCCTTGCTGTCATTCCTGTCATTCAACGAGACATTGAAGCTCAACCTGGATTCCTCTGTGCAGTTTCAGCCGATGTGGTCAATCAGATATTTTTCTATCCACAAAGCGTTGCAGTTGGTGGTATACTACTACTCCACATTGCCACTGGCTGCTGGATGTTTGCTGTCAGTCGGCGAGTGTCGGATGGAAAGAAAAACTGGAAAAAGTGGGTGAGAAAGCAGATTCGAATGCAGTGGCGACCGGCAGCGTTTACTGCACTGTCTCAGGCGGCGTGGTTCGCATTTTTCGTAAGTTTTGCTTGCTTTTTTTTTCGCGCAGCTTTTGATCGTTTGTTCCTAACGGAGACTGTTTAACAATCACTAGATCGTCTACCGCACCAACTATGACAAGATCAAAAATCATGTCACGAGTGAAACTCCCTGGATTCGGGCATGGGTGTTCTGTATCCTACAAGTGAACTCAACGGAGGGACCGGCAAAGTGCCAAAGCATTGCAGCACCTTACGTTCCAGGCTTGGGCGGAGCGGCCTTTGGAGTTAGCATTGGTATCCTCATTGGAGTATTCAATTCACTCGTTCTTATATCTCCTCAAATTATGCGGGAGTGGAGGGAATATCTGGGATTCGCGAGACCTATGTCACGGGCCACATCGTTGTCCAGTGGTACCGATTTTGAAATGTCTGTCAGCGATGGAAAAGACGGAGCAAAGTCCGGATCAACCTACCCAGTAACTCGCCAACCAAGCCAAACAGCTCCTATCGAGGAGGCCGGAAAGCGCACGCGGACAAGCTCAGAAGCCTCGTTCAATCTATCTAGTACCGTAGAATCACGCTCCCCATCCCCACCCGCTACTCCCACATCCACGACCCCAATCATCAGTAGCAAACGCACACGTCCCGGCGTAGAATTCGCCGATACACATCTGAACCTCCCATCGTCACGACCCATTTTGCGTTTAGATCCCATAGCTCCCCCACGAGGTGCACCGTCGATACTAACGGATAGATTGCAGTATCCAGCACCTGTCGATATAGATACCCGTGTATCTGGGGATAGCACTGGACCCGGTGGGCGATATACCAAACCTGACGGATGGTGATAATTGATAGAGCGTCTTGTGTAAATTTTGAAAGCTTGAATGGACCTGTAGAATAGAGAGGGAGGGAGGAAGTCGAGCAACAGACTACCATGTCAGGTTGCGGGCGACTTGATGTTTGTTTATCGTTTCTTGTTTTGCTGTAGTTGGTAATTAGACGTCGTCGACAGTTTTATGCACATTACTTGTTTACCAATAATAGTGTGTGACTGCATGTCCAGTAGGATTGTCCTCCTCAGGCGTGTTGTCTATTCTGGATTTAGATATAGAATACATGAACACAAATAAGAAAAACTATACAGTAAATTCAAGTAGCATAACACCAAAAAATGGAAACGATTGTTCAGTTATGCTCTCCTATCCTAAGTCTCAGACTTCTTGCCCAGCGGCCTGCTTGTTCACTTTCAAACCCCCAAAATCGTCTTTGCGAACCCTCCGCAACGCTTTGAACACCCGCAAGGACATGCGCACATCCTTTATTGCCCAGTCCCATTCCATACGTTGTTGGGAACACGGATTAACAACCGTACGTTCTCGCTCCCATCTTGGGACACCGCAACAGTCAGGTATGATACGAATTAGCTGTAGAGGGTGAACAAGATGAGTTTTGTTCTTTGACAAACAATGACAAGCCGAATCAACATACCAGCCCAGCGATGAGAGAGATGGATCCGAAAGCGACGCTGAAGAGCCATAGTGTGATTGGTAATGGAACCGTACTAAACACTTTCCCTCCAAACTGGACAATCAAGACCTGTCCCAACACGGTGCCAACATTGACGCCCACAAAGAACTTATTTCTGAGAATCCCACGAAAAGGCACCGCAAAAGAGTCCCACAATTTCCACACCCAAGAAAGCCTCCTTCCTTGACGCCGTGCGTTACTCAGCCCATCGATCACCCGACAATTGATTTCATTAAACAATTGCATGAACACAAATGCATTGAAGCAAACCGTTTGCAAAATCGCCTTGTCGTGATCGTTTCCGTCCACGTCCAATCCCAAGAGTTTTGGACCTAGGAGAAGCAGCCCGAGTGATCCTATAATCTGCACAACAGCTTGCCCAATGATCATCTTATACATGGGAAAGGTTATCAAGCTGGCTGTGCGTTTATCGGGACGTCGGTTGAGCGATTCTTCTGTTGGGGGATCAGTCGCCAATGCCAAGGCTGCAAATGTATCCATGATGAGATTGACCCAAAGAAGTTGGACAGTGGTGAGCACAGCGGTGTTTTCAGAAGATAAAAGGGCGGAGATGAACGTCAAGAGGACCGCAGTGATGTTTACGGTCAATTGAAATTGGAGGAACTTGCGAACAGCGTCGTTCACGGCTCGGCCCCACATGATAGCTTTGATGATTGAGATGAAGGAATCATCCAACATGACGACATCCGAGGCTTCTTTTGCAACCTATCATAGCGAAGAAATTAAACAAGAGTCCAGAAAGAGCAAAACGTTGATATATACCTCTGTCCCGCTTCCCATACTGAATCCTACATCCGCCAAATGCAGGGCAGGTGCATCGTTCGTCCCGTCTACATCAAGATCATTGCAAACATGTAAGAATACACTGGTAACAAGCCGAAGCTAATGTCACAACGTACCACCAGTCACAGCTACCACTTGACCCATTTTCTTCAACCACTCTACTAACAGTCTCTTATCCGTAGGTGATGACCGAGCCAGGACTTGAAGCTTTGGGATGAGCGCCTGCATTTTGTCGTCGGACAGCTCCCGAAAGTCATGACTGTAAAGAAAAATGTCAGAAACATAAAGCGATTCCCGTAACCAAAGCAAAATGTTAACCTACCCTTCGATGCATAACCCGCCACGAGTGTATATACCGCATTTGCGTGCAATAGCTTGGGCCGTTACAAGATTGTCACCCGTCACCTAAACAAGACATTGACATGAGGCAACGGACTTTGTGGCATACTATGTGGGACGTGACTAACCATCCGGACAATAACGCCTGCTTTCCGGCATTTTTTGACGGCATCTAGCACGCCTTCGCGTAGAGGATCTTCGATCCCAACGAATCCGATGAGAACGAGGTCACTCATATCGGCTTCTTGGTCGCCTTCAGTGGGTTCGGTGCTCTTGCCCTGGGTCTTCGGTTGGTTTGGTTGAGCGTCTGAAGGGTTTTCGCCGTTTCTTTGGTCTTTTTTAGTTATGGGCTTCTCCCTTTTGCTGTTGGATTCGTTGTCGCTATCATCCATTTCTTCGTCAGTCTGGATAGCTTCATCTTTGGTTGTGACTGCTCCATTCGCGTCCTCTTTCTCTGTTTCCTTCACATCGCTGCTTCTCTTGACGGACTTTTGCTTCTTGTTTTTTCGCTTTTTATTACTTTCCTTTCCAGGTTCTTGTCTCCGATTTTCATTTTCCACCGGTTTATCATCCGTTTTTGTATTCAATTTCTTGTTCGTCTCTCCGGATTCTTCATCTGGTTTATTGCTCTTCTTCTCGTTCGCCTTTCCATCTTTTTTGTTGCCGGAATGTTTCGGTTTTTCGTTTGGCGGGTTACCGCTGACATCTTTGTACGCCAGTAAAATAATCCTCAGAGCATCCTCTGCGTACCTCCTCATAATTTTCCTGAATTTCTCTCTGGCTTCCTCGTCCAAGGGTTTCGGAGCTTCACCCTGCGCTTCCAGGTACATCGTACAATCTCCCAAAAGACATTCGGCGGCACCTTTAACGTACAGCCGTTGGGTACCATCGTGATTGATAAGGGTAGCTTCGCATTTCTTTTGAGAACTGAATGGATATTTGTGGATGATGTTTGCTTTTTCTCGCACCTCTGTGTACTCGGTACCAAGTTCGCGTGCCAGTTGAAGGAGGGCAACGTCCGTGCGCGAACCTATAAATGTTAAATTCTTGGATTTGTTGGTATCCTTTGGATGGTCTCCTTGGGCATTGTCATTGGATGAATGCGTATCGCCATCTCGTTCATTGTTAGTACCCTCCGAGTTATCATCAGCGTCTTCCTCTTCGAATGCAGTGGAGTTGATTGAAATACTCTCAGTGACTAAGGACAATAGTTCGTCTCCTAATCGTTCTTTGAAATGGGAAATACGGTGTTGGGAGCTATGGTGCTGATTTGCATCTCCTTCACTGCCACTGCTTGTCGGAGACTCTGGACTTCCATTCGTTTCGACATGCTGATCATGGTCATCTTCGGAAGGACGTTGCTGTTTGCGTGGGGGTAAAAGTTCCACTCCCCCAATTTTCGCTCTGACAACGGTCATCTCATTTTGAGTAAGGGTTCCAGTCTTGTCCGAGCAAATTGTTGTTGCGCTTCCCATCGTCTCGCTAAAAACGAGAGCAGGCATATCAGAGAAAGATTAAACCGTGATTGTTTTAATGTGAGCGTATTTCAACATACCAAGCAGAAAGAACTCTAACTAAATTTCCATCCGTCATCATTCTGGTCGTAGCATATGCCAACGCAATGGTTACGGCCATAGGGAGACCTTCCGGAACAGCGACGACCACAATCGTTATACTCTGGATCACGATGGCCACAATAGCGCTGACAATGTTAACGGCGGGAGGGATGTCCTTGTCTCGCTGGCTGGGTGGTGTATGTTGCCGCGTGACGAAATACTTTATCAAAAGAGTGCTGTAGGTGGGCAAATGTGGTCAGTCGATGCGACCCAATTTTCAATGATCAAATGACAAAAGTATTGATCCTCACATGAGCATTAGGATTGCTGCTGCGATGCCGAATTTGGCGATGCGCTCTGCCAAAGCCTGTAGCTTTTCTTGAAGCGGTGTAGCAGCATTTGCATCATCGTCGCGAATTGACTGGTGAATTACCATCATCGCTGCGTGAGCAGGTCTCGCAGGTGTAAACTCCAAACGACCTTGCATCACGTACCATCATAGCACTACCCATGACCGATTTTTGCCCTGAATGTTCGCAAACCCGCCAGAAACCATGTCAACATTCTCATTTGTAGGCCAACACACGTAGCAACCTACCGACGCAACAGACGACTCCTCTCCCCATTCCCTCCTGGATCCTACTACCACTCAACAAGACGACATCCTCACCGATCTTCTTCTGAGTACTCTCACTCTCCCCCGTAGAACTTGATTCGTCCACTTTGAGCTCCGATCCACGGACCAGGAGACAATCTGCGGCTAGGATTTCACCAGAATCGAGAAGGTAAATGTCCCCAACAACTAATGAGGTGCTTGGAATCGTCACTTCCTTGCCGGATCGAAGGACTTTGACTTTCCGATCACTCTTTTTTGCGTTCAGTTTCCGGAATTGGCGTTCTTTTTGGTCTTAATGACGAATACTTTGGTCAGTGCGCATCCCAACAATAGCTCTTTCCATATCTCACGTACAATCGTTCACAGAGTTTGTCAAGACCACGACCAAGACCGCGACCAGGATTCCCGCTCCATCGACCCATCCAACGCTAACAGATTCCGAAAGTTAATACTTGGGGTCGTTCCATAGGAAGCGAAAAGGGCCCCGTATACCCACCGAGGCTCCTCTGGATCATGTAGTCCTACAATGTAGACAGTCAATGGCGAATCAACCGAGAACAACATTGGGCGGCACAATTCACCAACCAGAAAAATAATCCTCCCATATACCAATCCCCAGTGAAATGAGTGCCGCTATGCTCAAAAGAACTGCGAAAATGTCAATGTAAACATGTTTGGAAGGTTCGGAGAGAAGCGATTCGAGTACACCTACTCAAAGTCTTATCGGACAATGCCTCCCACATGAGCTTACAAAATGGTTTTGATTTCGCTTCTGGAAGTACCTATACACTATGTCAATCCCAGTGTTTCAAATATGAAATGACGGCTACATACATTCTCGCCATATTCTTCTTTCCGCGACTTTTCATCCTTCTTGTCCAATCCCTTATCAGGATCCACTTTCAAGCTCTCCAAAACCCCATCAACTCCTCCCAAGTCATCAAGAAGCGCCTGATTCTTGTGGTCTTCAAATACAGCAGCGAGTTTGTCTGTTATACCAGATGACTGATCGTTCGAGTCAGAGGAGGTCCGGACGGGATGGTAGTCGCTGCTTCGTGGGCGTGCCATGATGGTGGAAGCATAGGACAAAGGAAACTTTGGACAAGAAACTGTTCAGAGGAAGAGCGGAGCGTGGCTTCACGCTTATTACGTCACTTGGTTTTTAGAGTTTACAATGCAGGATCGAAATTACAATATACCCTAATTTGGATTCATTAAGTAGATGAGCAATTAACCTTCCATAACTTCGGCACTTTTCCGACTCTCCAACCGCTTTCCGGGTTATCGGCCCAGCAATTCACCATATGGAAATACAGACCCAATTCCCAACTATGCTATCGAGGAACTGAGACCAAAAAGTACGCAGCGCTGCGGAGCTACCTTGAGGTGGGATGTTCAGAGTCGACAAGGAGGCAATAATGACATGATACAAAACGGCGCTGTGCAGGCTAAACACCCGGAGCTAAATCTCAGCATTCTGCATGGCAATTGTCAATATGTGAATATGTGAGTGGGCGGTCAGATGTGGCAGTGGAAAATGCTGGCCGTAGTAATTATCTGACACCATTAACCCAAACCCATATCGCACTGGTCATTCCGACGCTAACCAGACTCAATATCCCTTTTTGGAAGGCAAACGTTTGGAACAGGTGACGGGTGAGGGTAGTCACTCTGCACACTTCATTCAAGTCATCCGCATGTCGGACGAATTGCTTTGCCGGGCGGCGAAAACGTTGTAGCTGTCAAAGATGTGGGCGCCTCGGTTGTCCTTATTGTGAGCTCCGCTGGCCTCACGTCCAGAATGACTCTGGATATTGGGTAATATTGCATAGAATGCAGGGCAGACGTTATTCCAAAGTAGCGTCAGTCTCAAATTACATCTCATCTAAAGGAAACTCCTTCTTGGAGAAAAAGAAAAATGCCAGAAAATCTATCTAGAAAATTGTATGCTATATAACGAGCTACCATAGAAGGACCCCCAAAACAAGAAAAAAACACATGGCAACTCAACTATAACCACTATACGGGCCTTGACTCCCGCTATATGGATTTCCATAATTGGCAGATCCACCGACATTTGCTGTCGTTGCACCATAGCTTGTCGCATATCCATTTTTTCCGTAGCTTACGGGAACGGGCGAGCTTTGGCGCGACAAAGTTCCTTCATAGTATCCTCGGAGGTCATACCCATCATCAACGGTTCGCGTGTCGCTTTTGCTTCGCAACCGGCTGTAGATTACGTAGGGCGTACTCGCTGTCCAAGCTGCTCGGCCGGTTCCAAATACGAGCCAAGAACAGATTCCGACAATCGCCCCAGCGTATTCTCTAACGCCAGCTTCCTTGTCACTCTCTGAATATTCTTGTCGAATGACAGCGCGGATCTGCCTAAAGTTGGCGCACACCATGATGGTCAAAAAGACTATCCCCCACATTCCGAATCGGTAACACATTCCCAGTGATATCCGGGTCGTTGCGCTACTGTTGTTACTGTTCGAAAATCCCTTGCTCTGGGATGATGTCGCTCGTTCGGCGTCGGTGTCAATACGTTGTCGGTAAATCAGGAGCTGGACACCTGCATGAACTAGAACGTACGACAAGGAGCTTGAGAGGCCAGTACATGTGAAGCTACAAGGGTGATCATGTACATACCGATCATGAACAAGGTCGCTACGACGAACAGGGAATTGAAGGGTAGTGGGCCGTACGCGTAGCCATTGATGGGAAATTGATATGTGCAGTATACTAATAGGATGCGTCAGCCGTTTATTTACGTCTTTCAGAATGAGATTGAAGGCGCGATCTTACCAGCATGTGGACCAAAGCCAATTCCTTTTGGTTTTTGACTGTTCATGATACCGACCACAATGGTGGGTATCAATGACAAAACCAACGACGAAAGAAGGAACCAGCCGAACCGTCGGCGTTCCTGGTCTCGAAATTTGCTCGTGCATACCGCACTCCACACGTTGAAGGTGAGAAAAAAATTGAGGACATAACTGTATAAGAAGAAATAGTGGTCAAGCTCAGTGTCGCCTCAACACGCTTCTTCCTCATACTTACAGCATACTCAACAGGTACAACAGTACGAGTGCCTGCACTCTACACACTTCGGGATCCAAATCCTTGATTTCCCCTTTTGTAATGCCCATCCCAATGAAGATTACCAGCGCAAACACGATGTAAAGTCCTGCAAAGACTCGTAGAGTAATGTTCTTTTTGACACGTGTATATATGAGGATGAGTTCAAAGGCAGCGAGGGCGGAGATGGCGTAGAGGGCGAGGAGGACAATGTTTTTGACCTCCATAGTGAAATTACTTGAACGGTGGCAATAGAAAAGGACCGAGTTGCGAAGATGATTCCCGTGATATTTTGATTCTAGTCGCGCGCAAGGTCAACGTCCCATAGGGCGAGACGCTCAATTGGAAGGGCTAGGAGGGACGCTCAAGTAGCGAAATGGACGGACGGTAGCTCGAACAAGCACTACTCGTTCAACGTCGTTAACAAGGCCATCGACACGGAAAGTAAAACGACGACGGCAAACGGAAGACGAGCCTGGTGGGGGGAAGCCGAAAGCAAGTCTTTTTTTTTGTCTGTTAGCGTCTGATTTTTTTTTTGCCTGTTTTTGCCTTTGACTTTCCGTACACAACGTTAGTGGCCATCGAGAGGCTTGAAAAACCCAATTTGATTAAATCGACAAATGGCGTGGGTGTTTAAATTGCTGGCAACATAAGTTGCAAAGTGACAATTGTCACCAGACATCATCAACATTGTCATCATTTACCCTTTCTTTCCAAATTGTCGCACATTTCTTGCATTGATAAATGTTATACTTCAAGCAAAGCATTGCACCATCCAAGTCTGCCAGCATGTCCCCATGGGAGGTCTCATCGTTTTTCCTTTTACTGTTCAACTGTGGTTTAACAAAAGGAGGTGCCCGATCTGCGCACATCTGGGGCGTTGGCAGGCAGGCAAACGAGCAATACACCAGTACTGCACAGAAGGAAAGTCTCTTCTTTGGCAATGAAAGACGCAAAAAACAAAGTTCTGGCTGGTACCATTGGTACGGCAGAGGAAGTTGGACACGTGTGTTACGCTACTGACAAATTTGCAAAACGAAAAGAAAAATCTGTCCTTCCCTGTCACTTTGTCTCGTGGACAGGCTCCTTTGCCTCCCGTAAGTGTGGCTCTCTCTCACAGCTCCCATGCTCCGTAGTCGTGAGACATGCAAGTCAGGTGGGCTTGTCAGTGCAGTGCGAAGAGGAAGTTGCAGTGCCTCCAAGTGGAGAGGAGAGCATGCAAGTTATGGCATTACTCTGGTCGACACACCACCTGTGGCCTTATCGCAAGAGCTGCGCACCAGGGGATAAGATAACAGAGTAGTAGTGTACACCTGATGTATGGCTTCCATCCACATCTTGAGACAGAGTTTAACCAAAGTTCATTGCGGAGATTCTAATTTCCGATTACCATATCCCCAACTGGTCATATAACTTAAAAAGGCAAATGGTGCATTTTGCACGTGATCGTAATTAGTCCGTATTAGGCATAATTAAACCATTGGAACCAGAAGCGGTTTTAATTTACGCAACCCGCGAATATAAAAGGGGGCGGTCGCTGGGTCCCCTCCGCTCTTCTGTACCAGCTGGTCATCGACACGCTTCAAGACACGACCCCACTATTCAGAACACCTTGCGCAAAGTCCTCGGTTGACTCTTTGCCAACAAACTACTTTTTTCCAACACCGAACACACGACACACTCAGCACCATGTCTGGACGCGGTAAGGGCGGAAAGGGACTAGGAAAGGGAGGTGCCAAGCGCCATCGCAAGATTCTTCGTGACAATATTCAGGTTTGTGAACGACGTTACTGCTTGGCTGTATGACTCTTGCTTAACACTGTCCTCTCCTATCACTCTAGGGTATCACCAAACCAGCCATTCGCCGTCTCGCACGTCGTGGTGGTGTCAAACGTATTTCTGGTCTCATCTACGAAGAGACTCGTTCCGTCCTCAAGGTGTTCCTCGAAAATGTGATTCGTGATGCCGTTACCTACACCGAACACGCGAAGCGTAAGACCGTCACATCTCTAGACGTTGTCTATGCTTTGAAACGCCAGGGTCGCACCCTCTACGGTTTCGGTGGATAAGCAAGTTGATTATCTTCGCTCGGCGTATGCATTTTGGCTTTGTGGCTCGGTGGGAGCCTGTGTTTTGTCAACACTTTTGAAGCCTGTGTTTCTTTTTGTCAACACACTTTGAGCATCTTATTGTATAAATTGATACCTTTTGTAAATACAAACCATGCAACACCACATCAACCGCGTAATTGTGCGGAAGTTTTGTTTTTTTGACCGTTATCGTTATCTATTTTTTTTCTCTGAGTGGCTCGAGTGGCTCGACCACCAGCTGTGACGCGCTTGGCGCGCGATGAACGCATGAGCAAGTGATTTCAGGGGTGTATCCTTTATTAGGATCCTTTCTACTTAGATTCTACATAGAAACCACGTGGCAGCAAGGGGTATAGTGGGCCTATGGCCCAATGGACAAGGCGCCTGACTACGGATCAGGAGATTCCAGGTTCGAATCCTGGTAGGCTCGATCTATCGACACTACGATCTTTTTTTTTCAAACCTTTTTTCATATCCCCTCTTGGGTGGCTGATGGACGCATCTTTTTCTGTTTCATCGTGACAAGGTGGACATGCAACACTGGAATGGATCGAGGCAGAACGGCATCATTTTAATGACCACACCATACCCACATGGTGCACACACAGAGATTTATACACACACACACACACAAGTGGTTTTGTCCTACTGGTGAACCATGAAGCATTGAGCACATCTAAGCAATCCCCATATATGCTCGTGTTGCATATTTCTTTTGTGGTTATTGGACCGACTCACCGCATTGCCTCGCTTGACATTCCACTGGGAAGCCCCATTGTAACAACTGTAATCACTTTATAACTCTATTAGACAAGTGCAATCAGACATGTCCATATGTAAATGCCATGGATAGCCATGTTCTAGTGAGATGGAGAGAGATGGAGAAAAAGAAAATCGGAAGCGCGTCATGTTCGCAGTTCTAGTTTAAACTCGTTTGTAGATGGCACAGCAATTACGTACTTTCCCCCCCCTCGTTTTGCATGTGTGTGTGTGTGTGTGTGTGTGTGTGTGCTTCCTTTGCTCATTTCGCATCTGGTGCTGGTTCCTTTCCCCAGATTTTTATTTTTTTTTTATTTTCTTTCTTGTTTATTCTGTTCAATTATCGTATTGCTTTTCAAACGGGCATTCATCATAACAAGGCTTTACAAAGGTTGAAAGCAAAAAGGACACACACAAAAGGGCCGACGGAAGTTGGGCGTCAGTTTAGGATTTTTGTTCCCCTCCGTGTGTACGTTACGCCAAAAAAAGTGACGATTAGCCGCCTAGCCGTGTGCGCGTGAAAAAAGCCCCTTCACCCCGCCGGGACCCACCCAACTGCCCACCACCAACACACACACAGATAATCCAACACGACGACTGCAGTCTGCCCCAAACACTCGCCCCACATCTCATTGTTCGTCGAGCCCAACTAGCAAAAGGCACCGCAGACTCGGGACCTCCGACTTCCTCTTGAAAGGAGCAGACCTTGCGGACTCTGGTGACTTTTTTGTGGGGAGCAACAAGGCATCCGAGAATGAGGCGGGAGTGATTCAACAGAGACCTTTTCATTCCTCAAACAAGAACAGCAACAACGTACACAGCAAGTAGCGCAAATGGCCGTTCCCCAACAACCTCCTTCTCCTGCCAATATTGCAAACTCACATTTTGGTAAGTAGTTGAAATGCCTGAGTGATTCCCAACTGAGGTACTGGTGAACGGCGTCGTGTGTATGCAACGAGGACTGCGAGTCGACCCTGCACAAGGCCCGGAACCTAGGCAAAAAGGATTTGCCATTCTGCTTCTGCACAGTCAGTTCTCGACCCGATTTACAGAGTGCACCGCACATCCACATGCTACCTCAATCTTGCCAAAGAGATTTGGGACTAACTTTTCCCTTTGGCGGTCTTTTTCTTGCTAGGGTTTGGGCATTACCGAAGGGATTCACGGACCATGATGGGGCAGACGGCAACCGACGCTCGCTTGCTACTCGAACGGACCGGTTCCGATCTTCAAGCCTACTCCATTTCTACCACACAGACGAACGTTCTTCCCCAACGGACAGCCTCCAGACAACCTACCTCGTACCCTTTACGTAGCAGCTCTACCACCTTTGCCCGGCACGTTGGATCTGCAACACTGGCAACTCCTGTTCAGTTGTACGCGCCGTCAAACACCGATCCAGCATTGTACGCACAATTCCCACAACACATGCTAAAGCCCATTGTAACGCTGCCACCTGTCCAGCAAACTCAGCAGCCAGCATTTCTCGGTGGCGCTTCGGCCGAAACCTACCATCAACACTTTCAATCTTCCCTTCAGCAAACGTACGCTCAACCGCATGCACCACAACTGCAACAACCAACAGCTGCACCATCTTCACAATCGCTGCAACTCTTGCAGCCGCTTGAGCCTCTGCAATCCCTCCAACAATCCGTTCAACAGCCGCAACAGCAGCAGCAGAATCACCATCATGCATCAACGCTCTATTTTCCGCAGCACAACCTTCCCGCCGGAGCCACGGCCGTTGTCCCCGTCGCCCCCGGCGCCGCCTATCCCCTCCACGCCGTCAATTACATCAATGTTGCGAATCCAAGCCCGTCATTTGCCCACTTTACTGCCAACATTACCCAAATGCCGAATCAAATCTACTATCAGCCGATCATGTATCACCAACCTCATCCGATGCCGATGCATGCACTCGCATATGGCGGTTTGGCATACAGTGGTCTTGGAACGCAGGAAATCGTTGGAGGCTCGACATTTAGCGCGCTGGGAACATCAGGTATTGATGGGTGTAGCATTGGAACAGGGTCCATACCTGGATCGGCAATGGGACTGGTTCCTACGCCTGCTTCCATTCCTCCGACCAGGGAATGGTTGGGTATGTCCTTGCAAATTTTAGTAGTGTCGCGGTGAGGTGATTGACTTGTTCTTTCCTCTATAGAACAAGGACTCAGTATAGCTCATGACAAGTACAATGCGGGCGACTTTACCGGTGCCTACAACCTACTGCAGACGCTGTACCAAGCGAATCAAGCACATCTTCCTACGCTACTCCTACTCGGATGCACATGTTATTCGCTGAACCTGCATCAGTTGTCCATTCATTACAACAATCTGATCCTGCAACTGGATCCGCACTTTGCAGAGGCGTTTTCCAATCTCGGAACAACCTATCGGGTATTATTCATTGTATGTTTATCTGTATGGGCGTCTACTAATCGTGTCCTGCAGGCTATGGCGCAGAGTGGTGTAAACAATACCGGAAGTCCAAGCTACAACCTGAACATGGCTGAGCAGTACTATCGCATTGCGATTTCAATTCGACCAAAGTACTGGGATGCGAGTATCAATTTGGCAGGATTGTTAAGCGCCCATGGCCGTTATGATGAGGCGATTCTCGTGTACACAGCATATGAGCGCGCTCTGGAAGAAGAGTTTGAAGCGGATGAGAGATTTGATTTGATGGTCGATATGGCCAGAGACGGCGCAGAAGACAGTGACTTTGTGACACTGCTGACCGACATTGAGAAGCGACGAAAGGCGCGCATCACCTATGAAAAAGCATCCGGTGCAAGTGCCACTGGTGAAGGTAGCGGCTGGACAGATGGACGGCGTCGAGATTTGTATTACGCAAAGGCCAGTCTTATTTATGCGATGGGGGATATCGTTCGCGCCAAGTACGAGTTTATCAAGGGTCTGGTGGCGATTGGTCTAGATCTTGTTTCCGTCTATTCTCAGGCTAGCAGTGGGGTGCTTCCTCTTCCAACCGTCACACCAGCGCAATCTTTGGTGGCCTTGCAACAGCAGCAGCAACTTAAGGGCCTCAAGATGAATCTCGAGTACAATAACACAGCCTCAGCCATCCTGCAGACCCTGGCAAAGATTTACCAGGACGCCCAGCAAATGGCGTTGGCTGTGTCATTCTACTACATTGCGCTGAGTATCTGTCCCAATGCGAATACCTGTAACAACATCGGTATTCTGCTTGCTCAACAGCGATTACACGAAGCTATTTCGTGGTACGAGTTTGGACTGAACCTCGAGCAGAACCACGTGCATCTTTTGACGAATCTAGGGTCTGCGTTGAAGGATCGAGGGCAAGTGAATGAAGGGATCGCGTGCTACCAACGCGCAATATCTATTCAACCCGATTTCTTTATTGCCTTGGCGAATTTGGCGAATGTGTATAAGGATTTGGGTCGTGTGGAAGAAGGAATTGACCTCTACCGACGAGCCCTTAAAGTCAAACCCGATTTTATCGAAGCCTTTTGCAATTACGTCAACAGTCTGTTGTTTATTTGCGATTGGGAAGAGCGGGATAACAATCTGAAGAGGATCTATCAGATTGTTGATCAGCAGCTTCGAGATGGTCGCAAACAGGTGCCGAAATTGGTACCGACTGTTCTACCATTCCACACATTTACCTATGCCAGTTTGTCGGCTTGGATGGTCCGTGAAATCAGTCGGCGGAATGCGGAGCGGGTGCTGTGGAATGTGTTGGTTAGCGATTGGTTCCCTGGATTCCCAGAGCGACCTGTTAAAGGGGCGGCTGGACTATTGGATGGCAGAAATAGTAGAAAGGTTTCAACGGTGCAGCCTAATGCAATGGAGCAGGCAATGCATTACCCGTATCCTTATCCACCACCACCACCGCCGAGCCCACACATTCGGGTTGGATACTTGTCGTCCGACTTTAATAACCATCCACTGGCACATCTCATGCAGTCCGTGTTTGGTCTGCACGATCGGACGCGGTTCCAAGTTTATTGCTATTCGCTTTCTCCCACGGACAACTCACCATATCGGGCCAAAATCGAACGGGAAGCAGATGTCTTTTTGGATGTGTCGAGTTGGTCCATCAAGGAAATCGTCGAGCGTATCGCATTGGTGGATCAGATTCATATTCTGTGCAATTTGAATGGGTACACCAAGGGCGGACGTAATGAAGTCTTTGCTGCGCGTCCGGCTGTTGTGCAGATGCAATTTATGGGATTCGCTGGGACGATGGGCGCGGGTTCCGTTTACGATCCTGACAATGATAAGGAAGGTGATAGCAAGGGGCAATCAAAGATTGAGGAGTTGTTAGATGATGGAGACGATGTAAATACGACTGAAGAAGACGATGATGAGATGTTTGACAATGTCAAGGAACGGTGGTTGGACTATCTTTTAACGGATGAAATCGCATCTCCGCGCAAATTTGTGTGTGGTGAACCGCTGGAAGCAGACGAAAAGTTACCTACGGATGGTACAAAGCTGATACATCGTGGTCTTGTCCGCCGAAAGGATGATGCAAATAGGATTTACACGGAAGGGCTGGTGTTTATGCCCAATACCTATTTCGTAAACGATCATCGGCAGGGTTTCCGGGAGACGGAGGACGCTGAAATTGATGACATTGTCATGGGCCACGGGGCGTCTGTTAAGGTGGAAAACGGCAAAACCGGCGATGTGGATGAAGGATATGATAGCGATGATGATTTAACAGAGGATGAGCGGTGTCGCTGGCGCAAAGAGCAGATTCGGCGGTTGAAGATGCGGGGAGAGCTGTTCCCATGGTTGCGGGAAGATACTGTTATATTTGCAAATTTCAATCAGTTGTACAAGGTATGCTGTGTTGGCTTTGCTTTCTCACTGGTTCATTTTAATAATTCTTTCGGTGCTAGGTGGATCCTGAGATTTTTGCAACGTGGATGAGGATTATCAAACGCGTTCCAAATTCAATTCTTTGGCTGTTACGCTTTCCTCCTGCAGGAGAAGCGTATTTGAGAAAGAAGGCTGTGGAATTGGTTGGAGAGGCGGTTGCTCAGCGGCTCATCTTCACTGGTAGGTAAAAATGGTTATGTCTGTTTGTATAAGCGTGTGTCACCAATTGAATTTCTGCAGATGTGGCACCCAAACATTTGCACATCCATCGCGGCCGTATTGCGGATGTTTTCTTGGACACGCCAGAGTGTAATGCCCACACGACTGCCGCAGATATTTTGTGGAGCGGAACTCCGGTCGTCACTTACCCAAAATATGATTTCAAAATGTGCAGCCGAGTGTGTGCATCCATTGCGTATGCAACGGGCCGATGGTCGCGATCGGATCTAGCTGGTTTGGAAGGAGGGATCGAGACTGCTGAACAAGCCCGGGCGGGTATTCGGTTGGAAGGTGTGGAGCGGCTCAAGGACAAGTGGCTTCTGGGTCATTGGATGGTTGTCAAGAGTTACCAAGAGTACGAAGATATCGCTGTGAGACTCGGGCGTGGAATGAAATGGGGCTGGAAACGCGTTGACGCTTGGAGAGATCATGTACGAATGACCAATAAGCGACCGGTGGTCAATACCATTGTGGAATCGAGGGCTATTTCTACTAATCCGGCAAGCACGAACCCGCGTATCCCCCCCAGGCATATCTTGGCTCAACCACAAACGTCGCAAGAACACAGTCGACAAGTTACTCGATCTCAAATCAGCCATACCAGCAACAGCAGCCATATCCCCATGTCGAGCAGTATTGCGTACGTCCTGAACCCGACCACCGTACCATGTCTTCCAGATACACCCCCACCGCATCTGGCCCCTGCTACACCCTTTTATCCCACCCGCCCCACCTGCACGCACATTTACACGCCCTTGTCAAGCACCCTCGCCATCCGCCTCCGCCGCCGTCTCTTTCTGACGCGAGATGAGTGCGCCCTCTTTGATACACCTCGTTGGGTAAGAGGTCTTGAACAAGCCTTTGAGAAGTCCTACGCGCGGTGGGCTCAGGCGTGGGCAAGACTTGAGCGAAGACGGGGCATCCCGTCTAGCACGAAACGGAAGCAACGGGCCACGTCACGATGTTTGTGGATTAGGGACACTACTGTCCATGGTGGACGGACGGGGCATTTGAATTCTATTCAAACCGAGAGGATGTGAAGGGAGAGCTGAACATTGGGATACACAATGGATTGAGTTGTGTGTTTTATTTTCTTGTGTAATTTTCTCTGTGTGTTTTATTTCTCTTTTTTTGTATGTAGTCTGGGTGGGATGTATCCTCAAGGTGAGAGAGTATAATACGGGTTTTACAGTTGGGAATCATTGGGTGGAGTGTGTTTTGGGCGTGGTAGACTTTTTTTTTTTTTGTTGCGTTTGCTGTTTTTGCTGCCAGTGCGGTGCAAAACAAGTTTATATTTTCTTTTTTCCAAGATGTACTTGAGTTTGTATCAATGTGGGATTTCAACTTGTGTATGTCGGACTTTGAGGTTTTGCGTCCTTGTGGTTGACGATCACCTTGTCGCCGTAAGTCATGTCTATGTCTGGTTGCCTGGATATCATATCTGGGCGGTGAAGCTCCTCCAGTGCCCGTTCATATTATTTTCAGTTTGCGACCAGAAATATGGGAATGATATCTGTTCATGTTTGTGCAGTACCACGGTAACTTATTAAAATACCAAGGATTATTCGATAGCGAACAAAAGACATGAAATGGAATAGAACTACTCTCAAGGTTGTCTGCGCTTGTTGCGAACAATCACTCCCCAAAGACCTCCAATTATCCGTTGTTCGTTGAGCAAAATGCACACGCATTACTAATGGAACAAACCAAACAAATCGCTTGCGTCGTAGCACGGATCTGCCTTTCCGGATGTTCCACTTGATTAGTAAAGCGGGTCGCGCAATATCATTTCTCATCAACAATAATCAACAATATAAAAAGGGGGCATCGTTACTTGTTGCATCACTGCATCATTCAACGTCTTTCGCTTAACGCTTATATCTCAACAAGCCTTTTTTCATCGTCCAGCTTATAATGGGTATCAAGGTCCACGGAGCACCTTTCTCGACATGCACGCAGCGTGTTGCTGTTGTCTTGAGGGAGAAGAACGTCCCTTTTGAAATTGTTCCCGTTAATTTCGCTGCAGGACAGCACAAGGTGGGTTTGGCAATTGTTTTATTTTTTTTCGCATTATTGTGTGTATAGAAAATGAGTGAATTGTGTGATTCATGATTTTATGGTTGTGACAGAGCGAGGAGTTTCTCAAGTTGCAGCCGTTCGGACAGGTTCCTGTTCTAGAAGACGATGGGTTCTTTCTTTTCGGTGAGCGTGCGCTGGAACTTTGCAGTACGTAAAATGCTCCTACTGATGGGTTCCTATGTATGTTACCAGAGTCCCGTGCAATTGGTCGGTACATTGAAAACAAGTACAAGTCCCAAGGCACCTCGCTTGCGCCATCTGATCTCAAGGGTGCTGCCGTGGTTGAGCAATGGGCTTCTGTCGAGGTTGCCAATTTTGATCCGTATGCGTCAGGAATTGTTGCTGAATTAGTGTTTAAAAAGTGAGTAGGAGATGTCAGCGTGTTGCGAATGTCCGTGCCTATATGCTAATGATGTTATGCCGCATAGATTGTTCAACCGTGGCGAACCCGACTTGGAACGAGTAAAGCAGCTTCGTGCAAAGCTGGACGCTACGCTCGACGTTTACGACAAGATTTTGGCAAAACAACCCTTCCTGACGGGTCAGCAAGTGTCCCTTGCAGATCTTTTCCACTTACCCTATGGTGCCAAATTGTTTGTTGCTCAACACGGTGATGCGATTACATCTCGGCCTAATGTGAAGGCTTGGTGGGAGAGGTTGACTTCCAGACCGACTTGGCAAGAGACCGCGGCAGCTGGCGCTCATTAAGCTTGTTATTGTTACCAATCTTAAAGGGCATTATCTTTGTTAGTTTTTGAAAACCTGAAAATGAATATCTAACATTTTAAGGATCTACATCTACTCAGCAGCTGTTTTTGGGTTGAATGCATGTGTCTCCTCGATTGTTTCCACCCGGGACGGAGCTCCATTGGGCTTGAAGCCACTTCTTTGTTTTACATCCCCACCATGTTTAAGCAAGTCTGTAGGGGCTGTAAGGTGCAATGACCCTTTGTCTCCTGTGGTGTGAACCCTGTGGTTCCTGCAAACAGATCGCGATTTGAAATTTGAGAATAATACGACTACGCATGGCTGAGTGCGTCTCACTGGGATCTTTTAGGTTGAAGGTTCACCACAAAAAGGGTAACACTGTCCAGGTCCGCCCCCATGTCATGTCCACAGACGCATAATCAATCGTCGATACCATGAAGAAAATATCTGGTAGCGCGGCCACAAATAGCAAGCAACCCTGAGCATATTGTCGACGCAGTTCTTTGACGTTGTGTTCAAAAGTCGGTCAATAACATTTCTCCTGGGCCTGGTTGGGTTCTGTCCAGAACTTTTTCTGACCCCAAAATATAGACCGTTGCTGTTATTTTCCTCCCTCCGTTCTGAGTGCAAAACCCGCCCAGATGAACTTGAGCAGTTTTTCAGACTTTCTGTAACCTGCACTTACTCTGATCACTACCAAGCACTCGATTTTAAGCACTCACTGAATTGGGAGCTCCACGGAAAGCCTCTTGGGTCAGTTATTTTTCGTAAAAGTAAGATAGTATTATCGAAAAGACATTTAATCCGCTACTGTCGGTGCAAACAGAAGTACATTCTCTATCAACATCCAGCCATGTCGGTATGCTCAGATGTATACAGTGACCCTGTGCTGACGGCCGTCTATAACAACAATCGGGACCTAATGATTTACGCACTCATTATGGCGGTCCTGTCTCTTGGATTTGTTTGGGATTATCTACCTAGTCTCCCCATGCGGGCGAGTCGATATGCCATAATTATTACCGCTGTATCGAACGTCCTGTGGACAATTGTAGAGATTCTCGACTGGACTTATCCTTGGTCCTGTCAAGCATTCGGCCCAAGGGGTCTAATTACCATGCAAATTCTTACGTTGATCTTTGACAGTATTGCGAACAGTGGCTTTGTCTTCTTCACCATCTACCGAACGGTGAAACTCTTGACGAGAAATGAGCGAATTCACATGCTTTCGTCAACTGTGCTAGCCCTCCTCGCCGGCACGACGTCCATAGTCGCTTGGACAAATTACATCAAAAAGCTCACCAGCGATGAAAGTATTCTCGTCGAAATATACGACAATTGGGTTATCATCTATTACGTTCTCTGGACAACGGCGGTAGAAATGGGTGCTTTGACGATAGTTTTGCTCAAAGTTTTTCAGGCCGCTATTGTTCGCAAGAGAATCACCAGCGTGCAGCAACAAAGTAACGCAAGCTTATGGCACGCGACGCTTGGAATTGCCATCCGCTACGCACTCATCATCGTGCTCCAGTACTACAATCTCAAGTACTGGTTTTCAGCCACCCCCACAAACATTGCAACTGCGTGTTATTCAACCCTGCGTAGTATCATGGTCATTCTTACGCTTACAGACCAAGTGAAAGTACAAACCATCCTTGGTATGAACAATGCGAGCCAAGCGTCGACTGACTCAAATCCTCGAAATCCTGTGAGCAAAGCCTGTGCTACAGGGGCAGGCCGAGTAGGGTCGATTCTGAGGACTGATATACAGGATTCGGTTTGAGGACTTCGTTTCTGGAGATGCTTTAATGTGTAGGGTTATTCTGCTACGCGTGTTTGAATATGTTTTGAAGGGTTACCTTGGATGAGAACCGTTGTCTGTAGGGAGCTCATTTATGTACGGGCACATTGGAAGACTGAGTGCTCAACAGTTTAATATTATATTATTTCTGGTCGACTTTCCGGTGATGAGAGTACTGTTGTATATTATATATGTATCTACATATTTCTCAGAAAATCATAGCCCTCTCTACATCTAACTTGTCATCATCTTCAACTCCAAAAAGGACACAGCGCCAATGCAGCCAGCCTGAAATGCATTTTCGCAAATGGCCAAAAAATAACCGTCAACGTGAGGAGAAATCCGACCATGCCATGCAACATCGCAATGAATATGCCAGCGACAATGATGACTCCATAATTAACGAGAGCTAGATACCACTTGGGTAGCTTTCTCACTCTCCCTTCACGTTCTCGCTTGGGGTCCAATCCATATGGACAGACGGTCATTGGCACGCGACGCAGAATCCACCAAGCACCGGGAAGCAAGACGATCGTCAAAGCAACCAAGAAGGCGCTACAGATGTATACCAAGGCCAGAAAGAACCCTCCGAACAGTGCGAATAATCCATTGGCGATCATTGCAGTAATTCCTGTGATTCTTGACGTTTCTGTAAAGTATTTGAATGGTACTTTCGTTGGAGTCCTGTCACCCTCGTCTCGTGCATCCGCTTGACGTGCGAAATTCAGAAAAACTTGCTCCAGTGATGTCCGGCTAAGGGCATAGTCTTCGATGCCCGCATCTTGGACATTTTGGCGGTAGGCTTCGATGGCTTCGAACACAGTCGCGAGTGACCCAATGGAATGCTGCGAAATTTCATATCGTAGATGTCGGTTACCTTGTTCAACGAGCTGAGCGTTAGGGAACGTGTTTGAGACGAAATCTTGAACTTGAGAGGTTGACTGTTTCGATCTAGTCTGAAGATCGAGTTGGTATCCGGACCCGTAGCGTGTCCTTAGATGTTGAGCACTACCGAGGCAGCGCAGTTGTCCAGCAGTCATAACTCCGATTCTGCGATCAGTGATCAGAATTTGAATAAAGCAACCCATGTACATAGATGTGCGCCGCGATATGATTACCTCGTGCTAATCGCCTCGGCCTCCTCCATACTGTGAGTTGTCAATATGACTGCATGCTCTTTCCTCAAGTCTTGGATCAGATTCCACATTGATCGCTTGCTGACTGGATCCATTCCAGTACTTGGCTCGTCAAGAATGATGACCGGAGGTTTGCCAATGACGGCTATGCCAACAGATAGTTTGCGGCGATTGCCCCCACTGAGATGGCGACTCTGTTTGTCTGCATGGGGAACGAGGTCGAGCGACTGGAGAAGAGCGTTCACGGTCATTGTGATTTGTATCGTTGGGACACCTTTCAGCCGCGCGTAAAGTTCCAAGTGTTCTCGCGTGGTCAGCGTGGGCTGTGATTCAAGTTAGGAAGCGTACAGGAAACAAAGTAGCGAGTAAAACCATTTCTTACCAGTAAAGCGTCGAATTGAGGCGTGACACCCATTGACCGTTGTACCCTCGAGAGGTTGTCAAGAATCGAGAATCCATTTACAACACAATCGCCTCCAGACGGCAGCTGATCGCCAGCCAAGATTGACAGCGTTGTAGTTTTTCCTATTGTCGGCTACATTGAGTGCCACGCTCAGTGTCGTGTGGTGATCAACGATGCTCACCTGCTCCGTTTGGTCCAAGCAATGCAAAGCAGTCTCCACGATTGATGCCCAAGGACAAGCCCTTCACCGCTTGCTTTTCCCTCCCATCCGCGTTGGCTCCATAGTATTTGATTAATCGTTTGATCAGAACTGCAGAGTCTTTTCCAGCTGCCTTCTCCACACGTTGTCGTTCTCTGACTACATCCTCATCATCATCTTTGAGATCCTCTGCAGATCCTCGATGCGCTTGACGCTTTCGCAACGCTTTCGCGGACAACCACAGCACAAATCCATCCCACATATCGCTGCCGACCGCTCCAAAGAAAAATACAAAGCACTGTGCAATCTGGATAATAAGCACAAAAGCGATTGTCTCCCTAGGTGTGCGAAGCGCAATATCGCCAACAGTACAACGCAGTGGCCCATAGTTTGCAAGTGCTAGGAAGTTGTAAACAAATCCCGCGGCGGGACTGTAGACAGAGACGATACCAGTAACAAGATTCAGCGTAGATTGCGGTGATTGAGCACCGTAGAAAAGATTCATCAACAGGGTAATGAAGAAGAAACCGGCTCCAAGCAGGATCGCAAGGATACTGCCAGTAGCACCGGCGGAAGTTTCAAATCGAGAGTGAAGCGCATACTGCCAGTGGGTAAAAACAGGCACAAACATAAGCTCACGTCAATAGTGGACACTCGAAAGGGAATGATAGACATACCCCGAATGCAGATGCCGACAAAAGGTACACTGTATGGAGGGAAACCATCAGTAACCAATAATGGGTGCGCATGTCGAATCTACATCAAGGACTTACGTAAAATTGAGCAGAATATCCATCCCAACGCATCTTTGATCATGGGCGTCCTGAACGCTGCAAAAATGACGGTAGCAGCGGCAGCAATAGCAACGGCATTGATCACATCCCACAGCCAATAAGCCAGCCAATATGCCAAGGGCCTTGCCCCACTAACTCTTTGCTGATGCATCGTCTTGCCCATACGCTCCCTCACCAGCGATGCCGTTGACAGGGCAGGAAGAAGAGCAAAGACAGCAACGAGCATCAGGGCCCCGCCTATCGTGCCACCGTCTGACACGTCCATAGCGCGCGGGGATGAGAAGCGATGGATAGCTGAAGATATTGCATAACGACCTGCTGGGGCGGCTGGGGTATTGTTGAAACGGGAAGCGATGAAAGCATTGTGGGCCAGGTTGATAAGGCTTGCCTGAACCACAATTTCCCCAGAAAAATCTGCTTGTGCAGCGTTATATGACCCATCCCAGGTAGACGTGTCTGCGTTGGCGACAAAAGTCGAGAACTGAAGGGCCGCACTGAAGTTGTATATGGAATTATCGACGTGAAATTGGTACGCTGTATCATCGGGCACCACAAACGGCTGCACAGTCGGGTCGACCAGATACACAATCGCATTGTCAGGCTGAACAATGAGAGGCTTATTCGACCAGTGGAGAGGAACGACTGGCTCTGCCGGGGAAGGTGTGCAAGTACCATCCAGGTTGCGCATCATCCATGCCACTACGATTGTAGCAACGATTGGCGCCACGAAACGGACGATGGGAAGGATTGGTTGTCGTCGGTTGAGGAAAACCACTTTACGGAAAAGAGTGTACGTCTGCTGGGCGAAACTTGGTAAGCGCTCTGCCTGGGCGCCAGTTTGGAACACGGTCTGATTCTTGCCAGCGACATTGATCACTGTCATCTCATGACCACTGGCATCTTGAAAAAATAATGAGGATTTGGGCAGTATAACATAGGAGGCCGACTGACATTACCAAGAGAGACCTTCTCGTCATGTCGTACAAGTGTAGACTCATCTTTCTCCTCAGCACTCACGGCGATTTTCATCAACACTTCCTCTAAACTAGTTACCGAAAGCTCGTAGTTTTCCACACCTAGGGCCAACCCCTTATCTCCCTCAAGACTCCTCAAAAGCCGCGGGAAACTAAATCTAGATTCTTTGGGCAACTGGAATGCAATTTCCCGACCGGCCTCGCTCCGTAGTATCGCCTTCCCCACAAAGGTCTTTACAAGCTGTTCAATGGCTCCAACGTCCGACAGACCGTTGCGCAGAAGCGTTAAGGTGTAACCAACTCCGAAGCGTTCCTTTAAGAACATGGAAGTACCCCAAGCGCGAAGTTTGCCAACTGCCATGATAACGATGCGGTCTCCCAAATGATCTGCTTCGTCCATGAAATGGGTCGTCAGGACAACAGTGCGCCCTTCCTTATTCATTCTCACAACGTCCCAGATCGCTCGACGACTCAGAGGATCCATTCCTGAGGTAGGCTCATCCAAAATCACAATCCGCGATCCGCCTAGGTACGCAATTGCAACTGAGAGTTTTCGTTTTTGCCCGCCAGACAAAGTTGATACATAACTGTCTGCCTTTTCGCTTAGATCGCATCGGGTGATGGTTTGCTTTACTTCCAGTGCAACTCCTTGCCTAGCCGCCCCCTTCAAACCAGCGAAAAGTTGCAGATGTTCTCGGACTGTCAGGGTTGGCCATAAAACGTCATGCTGCGGACAAATTCCCAAGGTATCTTCGGCGAGTTTGGCATTTCGGGCGTCTCGAGGCTTCCTGCCCCGGAGGAGTGCCTCCCCGGCAGTCGGCGAGAGAAGACCTGTAAGCATGGAAATCTACGGCGGAAGAGGATGAGCATCACCACACCAATTCCAAGTTATGGAAGAGCACGGTAGCCATCTCACCAACGTGGTCTTTCCAGCTCCGTTCTTCCCTAGCAAAACCATTGTCTCTCCCTGATAAGCGTTCAAGGTCAGATCTTGAACCGCATGCTGAACTTTTCCCGTTGTCGGGTTTCGAAAGCTTCTGCTCAGATCTCGTATGCTGATACCAAACTGGCCGCTGCTAAGAGTATCTTCAATTAGCGGAGCATCATTGCCCAAAGGTGAAAAAGCCGTGTTGCGGATTTGATGAGCTGGGTCTTTCCTCCAGAACGAGTACCAAGGCTGATGTCCGCTTGACACGGATGTGACAGTTATCTCCAAATACCATCCGAGACATGTGTATAAAATCGCATCAAGTACGAGAATGAGAAGACAAGTTGTAAAGCGAATGCCCTGATATTCCTCTGTAGACGAGCTATCATTTTAGTAATGAACGTATTTTGCCTGGAAAGAAGGCTCCATACCGCTCCAATTGGCAAACTGGACCCCAATTAGCCGCCCTTCTTGATGTGCGATGACCCGGTTGGCGTAGACAAAAGAAAATGGCGAAATGAAAGAGAGCGCCACTTTTGCTGCAGGTCCGAGGTCCCACTGATTATTGTTGATAAACATGGCAGCAGCACTGACGCCAGTAAACAGCCTTTGTATGTGACGCATAGCCGACAATGTTAGGGCAAAAACATAGCAAGCAGTGTTTGAGCAACTTACGCTATCGAAAACAGTCCACCTGATCGCGGCGACTTCATTAAGACTTCAAGAATAAAGGCCCAGCCAATGACCGGCAAGCTCGAGATAACAAGCCATAGAAACAATATGAACAGATTCGTCCTTGTATAAAATGTGACCTTCATGATGACCGCGGAGATCAGCCACGCTGGTAGAAACAACACGGTGTAGGTAACGAGCCAGCTGATGTTGTAGGATGTTCGACTGAGACCCATCATGAACATGCCCTCTCGAAGTTTCGACTATGTCATCCAGGGCGTGAGTAGATTTGAATGGCCAAAATCGATCGTCAATATACATATCGAACAGCATACCTTTTTTTCCTCTAGGATGGCGGCCACGATCGAATAGAGCATCGGAAGAAAAACACATATGAGCATACCACCAGACCCTATGATCTTCTGTGAGGAGTACGGACTATTTTATCCAGGTGAAAGCAACGTACATCCTTCCATGAAGGCATAGAACATCGCCTATTATAAATGATCACACCCAGCTGCTTAAAAACTAAGTGTCTGAACATGTACCGGGAAGTCCACATACCTTTACAGCGGCTCCCTGAACCTGCTGAGTCGAGACTTTACTTGCACTAAGCGTGCTAGCCAACGTTGGATGTATAACAGAAATGATGGATCTTTCAATTGCGACCTGGACATCGGCCATTGCTTCCTGGGGGAATTGCGAGGAGCATTAATATGTAGGCGAGTTTGCATTGTGTCACTTGAATGCGTACTGGAGGTTTGACTTGAAACCGCGCCCATTGACGGTCTATCGGATCCATTCTCAATGTATAATTCCATCCACCAGCAGAGGTCGGACCATGCAGTACAATGCCCGCCAAGCAGTCATTGATACGGCAATACTCATTCATTTGGTTATCGGAGGCAAACTGGCGAAGGCTGCCAGCGGACCGACTGAGCTCGGTGACAATCGCATTCACCTCGGGACTTGCAGCATCAATGACATAGCCGAGGGGCCCTAGATTCGATACTAGGTGGCGAATATCACTGTGGACAGGCTGAACACTTGTGTTTGCAAAGTTATTGAAATTGCTCCAACTAGTAGTGATCGGGAGAGTAAATAATCAAACGATGAGACTGATACTCTGAATGAGAAAGTGCTGTGGACTTACGTGTATACTACAAGGGCAATGACTACTAGAGGAAGCAGGAGTGCAATACAGAACTAGCTTACAATGACGAATTTAACATGGAAGGACTACCGTGTCTACGATCGTAAAGCTACCTGGGATGCTAAGGCCCGACGGCGGACCTGATATTCCTTTCTAACGAGTAAGCCTATGGGACGCAAAAAACCGCGCGCCATGGTGAGACTGGTGATTGTCGTCTATGAGAAATGTAAAAGGACTTGTAAGAGATCAAACGGGAATATGTTGGAACTTGGGCGATAGGGTTCGTCGGCTTGATGCTGACCGTTTATTTATGAGATGAGTAAAATCGGCCATAGTGTTCGGAGGAGCCAAGACTTGGTTAGCGCCGAGCCCCAAGGAAGGCTGTGTTCATTTCTCTATTTATTTCTTTTTTTCTGCTTCAAATTGTCAGTGCTTTGGCGGTCCCTCCAGCACGACCATGCTGCCAAATGTGCTTAAGCAAGTAAATGGTGATTCACGGTTTGGTCGACAATGACTAAGCAAGCAGCAAAAAATTAACAAAAGTACAAAGATATTTGCATGCACGCTCTCCAGTCCAAACCTTCTCGTTTTCCTTGCTGTCTTGTGAAGTTCAGACATTCCAAAAACCTTCCTACTTCATTTACAAGTACGATTCTTGGCATTATCCGTGGCAGTGCCTACAAAGCCAAGACAGCGCGCAAGACTGACAATGCATAAAAAACGGAAGAAGAAAAAGGAACGCGCCCTAAAAACTTTTAGTGAGTCATTTAATTCCATGCTCTGGGCGGGAGTTTGATAATCGTGGCAAAATGGAAACTATGCCAGTCAACAACCTTCGAAAACACACTCCAGAGCTACCTAACTAGAACTATTTGTTTTAGATATTTTCATCTGGGTATAGCGATGACTGAGAATTCACTAAGAAGCCTTGTGGTGTGCATGCCCGTAGTGTTTGAGAGAATCGGGCATTGATAGCAGCTGCCGTCCCATCGGTATCATCTTCCGGCCATTAATACCTCTCCACTCTGGCAGTGTTTTTGTATAGCCAATCCATCGCACAGCAGCTCCTGCAAAGAGTACAAGGCGTGATAAGTAGGAAACGAGATTGGCAGCATTTAAAAAAGATCTGTGATATGTAAGCTATGGGCTTGAAAAAGTGCAAGAGTATTCCATGTCTTTCCAGGGCGTGACGGTTGTAGTAGGGGGTTTTCGCCTTCTATCTAGTACACAGAGAGGGTGGATTTTCACATATGCAGTTGTTATTAACGGTCCGTATATACATGGATTTACAATTTCATCTCTATGGTACAGCTATCGTGTATACAATGTATAACCCTCCAGTTCCTCTATGATGAGGTAGTGATGTTCGCACCACGCTCTCCGTAACATCGGGTACCTTCTCTTCCACGCTGAATCGGGGTTTGTGCATATTAAGCGTCGGCAGCAGCCTTGCCCTTCGCAGCTTTCTTGGCACCAGCCTTGCCCTTCTTGGCAGCAGCCTTACCCTTCTTTGCCGCCGCCTTCTTGGCAGCAGCCTTAGCCTTATTCGCAGCTGCCTTCTTTGCACCCTTCTTCGCACCCTTCTTGGCACCCTTTTTGGCAGCCTTTTTCGCAGCCTTTTTGGCACCCTTCTTTGCAGCCTTCTTTGCAGCCTTCTTGGCAGCCGCATCCTCTACATCGCCAGCAGCGGCCGCGACTTCTGTCCCATTGTTGGCAGCTCCCGCATTAGGATCAAGAACCGCGACAGCGTTAGGATCGGCAGGAGCAGTCGCATTGTCTGCAGTGTTCGGATCGACCAAGGCTGCGGCGAGTCCAGCGCAGTCTCCACCAGTTGCACCGTTATTGCAGTCAGCCTGAGCCAGGCCCTTGCCCTTACCCTTACCCTTACCGGCGTGTGGGGCTATAAACAGCAACAGCATATCAGTCCAAACAAGTCACGCGCGGCAAACAACAAAGATCCCCAACTTACAGGCAAGGGCAACTGCGGCGAGGACAGCAACAGTGAAGAATGAGAGCTTGACCATGATTGAATTTGCGTTGTAGTTTTTGTTTTGGGAATACGATGTTAAGGTCAGAAGTTTAGATCTGGGATCGGGATCTCATATTCCGTAGCTTCTTTTATAACCCAAGCCCAAGGGAAGTCAAGCGCAAAAGCCAACTGGACCCTAATGAAACAAAACCGCGATCTAATTGATTATTTAAATGTTCCACTAGCATCAAAACTATTCGATATCTCACCATAACTCTTTTGTTTCAGGGGCTCCCGGAACACTATTGGGTACGTCAATGTGGTACCTATGCGGATCATCAACCGAAACAACCCCTGTGTTTGCATGTTTGCACCCTTGACTTGCCTCCCTCCGTTTCCGCAACTATCGGAACCTTTGAATATTGAATTTCGATTATTTCTTGTTACCCCTACCGAACATATCCGTTATTACGGGGTGCACCTGTGCTCACCAAACTTGTTTCGTCGCCGCTCAACATAAGGACAAAATTACGCCGAGGACCCCTATAATATGCAACGAAGGGCGATTCATCAGATGCTGCATTTGCGCCGCACTTAGACGGATAGTGCACGTTGCGTCTGCTGTGTCATTT
This sequence comes from Spizellomyces punctatus DAOM BR117, assembly GCF_000182565.1. Classification (NCBI taxonomy): domain Eukaryota; kingdom Fungi; phylum Chytridiomycota; class Chytridiomycetes; order Spizellomycetales; family Spizellomycetaceae; genus Spizellomyces; species Spizellomyces punctatus. The sequence goes on from NW_015971543.1 coordinate 1,464,307, forward strand.
TGTGTAGACATTCGTATTTCCAATGCCTTTCATGAAAGGCATTCATCCCATAATTCTAGGATTACAAGTTGGAAATTCACAGATGAGAAGCGGATGCATTCAGCTTTTCTGAGGTACAATTGACACCTGGTGTGTAAAATATTTTTGGATGAGCAGTCACCAACTAGAAATATTGTCAGGTGTGACGAGGATAAGAATTAGTGGATTGGTGGGTCTCTGTAAGGTCCCTCGTCGCCGGGTGTGTATGGTACCCCTATGATGAACCATCATACGTTACAATGCGGCAATGGTTTACGGGGAGTGTCATTGGATCCTCAGGTTGACAAGAAATAAAAACAAGATCAAACGTGGCGATCCGCTGGTGTCCATTAATCAGCAATTGTGTAATCAAAGTTACACGCTCCTACACCGTTAAAATCACAATATGTAGGTTATAGTGCATTAACTCAATCAAGTGCACTCAGTCATTGCCCACATCTTCACGTTAACAGCATGGTTGCAATCTCGGTGTTTAACAGTGTACAGTACAGTGTACCGTGTACGAGTGATACACGGGATCTAGCATTTGTGTGAAGTGGGTGCACCCGCCAGCACTTTGATACGCATCTACTCTCCCACAAGAACCGTCTCACAGCAAACAGCTCGTTTTGCTCCTTTCTCCTCCGATGACTGCACGAGGCTCAACCAATAATGGACCAAGAAAGACACAGAAGCGGAACCTAGTGCATAAGACCAAAGGGAAGGAGCCACTAAAGAAGGGAAAGGAACGTTTCCAGGTATGAAGTTTTGTACGCGAGGGCAATATGCATAGAACTCAACTTCATGATGTTTCTTTTGGCTCTGGTAGGGTCGGGTCGAAATTACCGGCAATGTCGCTTACTTACTACTGGACCAAGCGCCAGGTGAAACGACTCAGTCTTGGGACAAGTAAGGCTACCAGGCTTTAATAGGTTTACCTTGCTCTAGAAATGAGAGAGTGGCGGATGCGTGATCATCGCAGGGAGAAGATGCACAAGACTTTTGCAAAGATCAATATAAAGGTATGATAATTTGGATTCAAAGTTGGATAAATTTTTATATATTGCAAGTATGTCATCCTTATTGGTAATTTTTCTATAGTAGTAGTATCTGATATAAATAATACTTCATATATAAATTGTTTGAGGTTACAATTATTAGCATTATTGGTCTATCAACTAGATGTAGGTTATATTTAAACCTATCCAAGGGCTGGATGGGTCACCCAGAATTGGGTAACCTGTGGAGAAATTGGTAAACTCAGTGGACTCTAAATCCACCGTAGAAATACTTGTGGGTTCAAGTCCCACTGTAGGAACGACTCTGATAAACCGGTTCGCTTAAAAAAGCATCAGATGACCTTGATTGAGGTTTCC